>NC_091127.1:28202890-28502890 GCF_040183065.1 Periplaneta americana | reverse complement strand
AAAATGTTTATTTGAACGTCTAATGAACTTAGTTTGCAGCATTTGCTGCACAAGCCACTAGTTATTATTATATTGAGGATTCTACAGCTACTACCGTCTTCCTGTGCCCATCCTCCAAAGCCTTCTGTCTTGTGCGTCTTCAGTCCTCAACCCCCTCTTGTGCATGACCTCCATTACTTCGTTGTCCCAAGTTCCTTTTGGTCTACCTCTTCCTCTTCTTCCTGGAGGTTTTCACTGGTAAATTTGTTTAGGCCATCTATCTTCTATCTCATCAGATGACCAAACCACTTCAAACTCTTATTTTCTATTCTATTTAACACTGTCTCTTCAGCATCCATTCTATCCCTAATTTCTTCATTTTTAATGTGGTCCAGCACTTCGTCTCAAATAATCCATTTCTACGGCCAAAATTCTTTTTTTATAATATGCATTCGTTTCCCATATTTCACTTCCGTAGTTTAATACAGATTTAATTAACATTTTGCCAATATATTTGTTGGTATCTTTCCAAAGATGTTTATCCCACCATATAGAATTTAAACATGTTATAATTTTTTTTTACTTTGTTCAATTGAGGATCATTTTTGCAAAACTTGCTGACTGTAAAATTTTCAAAATTGATATTTTGGTGGATTAGTTAACATAATATAGGCCTCTACATGATGCTAAAGGCTTCTTAGGAAAATATTATTATTTCCTTCACAGTAGTCTGTCAAAGTGTGATCGTTTTTTCAAAACTTGCTTTCTGCTACGTGAGAGCTATAGCAAAACTTGCAATTATTTCAGTATTTTGTGTTTTTTATAAAATTTAATTTTTACAGTTAGCAAGTTTTGCAAAAATGGTCCTCAATTCGGTTTTTCATTTCCTCTTCGCCAATACCTTCTGCTTTAGTTATAACTGTACCTAGATATTTTGCCTGGTTAACTTGTTTAATTTCAATTTCATCATCTATAACAATATTATCACTACTTTCAGTATTAATGGACAAATATTCTGTCTCCTTATAATTTATAGAGAGACCACAGGATTCATAACAGTAATATACGTTACAAGAGCGGTATGTTGACGTTTTCATGGTCGAGGAAAAGATTGAAAAAGCGAAACGTAGTTGAGCTTTTTTAATTTCCGAGAACATGAAAACAAACATACCGCTCGTGTATCGTACATTATTTTGTGAGGAGATCGTTTATTACATACCTGAAAGACGAATTTCTAATTAGTTGCAATGAAATCTCCATCTTGGTTTCTGTTTAATGGCGGCAACTTCGGAAAACCAAAATATCTTTCTTCAACATTGTTGCTATAAAATGTTTTCTGTGTTTACTATACTCCAGCAGACCGTGATATACGTCTGTCTTTTTTTCCCCCAGTCTATAAATGCGAACTTAAAACAAACGGTAAGGTTATGTAATGATTTATTTTTCATTTTAATATTTTAACAATATTATTTATATAACATATTGCAGTAATAACACCGGCATCTGGAATCTTGTTGATTTTTTCACGGCCTCCTTAATGTTACTTGTGTCAGGAATGCAATAAGTTTCGTGGAGTAGTAGACTTTATTTAATTTTTGCAAATATTTAAAAACAATAATTAACATTGCAATTTAGGTGAAATTGCAGTGGTAAGTTTCCAATTTATAATTATTACTATGTTAAACGTCTCTAAAAATAATATGTTAAAAGCCTAAAGCAGTAAAATGAATATCGCGCTTAAGCGGTAAGAAGAGGGAAATTGTTATGTGTGTTACGTTGGGAATACTGAATGTGGTATTTCACACTTACCGCGTATTGGTTCTGTGCGGAAAACAAGCAAATACGCACGATTTCGCACAAAATTTGTTTAGGGGACAGTTGGGTAGTATCGGACATCAAGTAATATCGGACAGTGAGTTTCTTTCATCTACCACCAGATAATAGTACCTGAATAACATGGTTACGTTTCTGTGAGTCGCATACAAAAACGTAACCATGTCATTCCGGTACTACCATCTGGTGGTAGATGAAAGAAGCTCACTATCCGATATTACCCGATGTCCGATACTACCCAACTCTCCCCTATTCTTTTGACCATAAATTGTAAATCAAAAAGATCTTGGGCAATCACTACTTGACCGTCTGAAAATTGTAAATTCCTCTTTTACAGTCATATAATCTCTACAGTTAGCGCTGACACGTTGGTCATCAGGTGTCATCCGTCAATCAGTCAGCTAGTCTTAAAAACAGCTAACTAATTTTATTTCGAAGAGAGGAATCCGTTTTGTGGCGTTTTATTTTCAATACCTCTCCATAGAGGTATAGCAACTCTACAAGTATGTGGCGTGTGTGGTCGTATTCTCAAGAGAAAATCACGATTTGGGAGTATATAATTATTTGCAAACCTGCAATTACTTGAGAAATTTAATTAGTGATATCGCTTAAATACCTGTGTAGCGAAACTCCCAGGCAAGGCTACTTCTGTACCCATGTAGCTGTACGGTCAAGACATACATACAAGTAGCTACTTTGTAGCCTAGAAATTTCTTATACATGTAGTGACATCATTTCTCTTCCTTATTTCAAACACTTCATTGAATCTTGCTACTGACTAGTTTTATTTAAACTTAAGGTAGAGTAGTATAAATCGCACCGCTTCTTAAATCGCACCACTGCTAGTTTAAAACAAATTACTATAGTAGTGTGGCATCTAGTGGTATTGTTACAATCTACCATATGAACTTCCACCATGTCACTTGATTTCTGCCACTTCTTTGTGTCTGCAGCGTTGTGGTAGTATATCTAATATAATCGCTCAGGTGGATGTAGGCTATATTTAGCTAACATTTTGTAACTTAATAAGGGATTTGTATGCAAAGGAATCCATAATCTTAAGGTGTTATTCGTTTAAAGAGATATTAAAGAACATTTAACTTCGTAGGATTTTCGAACATATGGTGATTATTAGGCTAGAATGAAGGAAATGATAACTTATGGCGTAGTTTCTCAATTCGCACCACTTTGTAAGTGCCTAATTCGCACCAGTGCGATATGAGCAACTGTAGCAATTCTAACCGTACAAAAGAAGTCCCCAAAAATTTTAACTGAACGAGAAATGCATCAGGTGGGTGCAATATCAATTGGTGAAAAGGGCGTTAATACAAGAAGTGTATGTTGTACAAGCGCACCAAGTATTTTGTGCCATCTGTGATAATTTTTAAACGTCAAACAGTGCATTCTTTATTATCAGCTGGTGCTCCTCCAGGATCGTTATTTGTTTGCTCTGAGTCAGGTTACATCAACAGTGAACTACGTATTTATCGAATAGTTCACACATTTTATTTGCCACTCAAACCTGCCATAGAAAAAAGTGCTGCTTCTGTATGTCCACCTATACGACCCATTCCAAAAATTTAAAAGCTAGATTATCTCGGGAAAACGGTATGCTCCTGTTTCAGCTTCCTCGTCATAATACTCATAGGCCCAAACTTTAGATGTTTCTATCTTCAAATCATTTCAGACAGCTAAATCATGAAGCAGTTCTTAGGTGGTTTCGAGATAATCGTGGAGAAAAGGTGACGCAGTTTACAGTATGAACTGCCTTGTGAAGCACATGGCAAATGTGTAACAATAAAAAATGCATTCAGAAAGTTTAAATGTTACGTAATTTACGCACTATTTTTTTCAATTTCATTTGAAGATGCGTTACTCTGTTACTTCATCATGTTCTCTGCAGTTAAAGAGGTGCGATTTAAGAAACCGCAGGTGCTATTTAAGAAACTAGTTGCCTAAATGGCACCACTGACAAGTGTTTCGAAAATGTCATTTTAATTTAAAAATATTAAATCAAATTCAAGGATTCTTTTTTACATGAAAGGTAAAGGTTCTGGGAATGTATCTGTGTAAACAAATGCAGAAAATAAAAACTATATCTAATATATAAAAGTGAATGTGGGTATGTATGTATGTATGTATGTATGTATGTATGTATGTATGTATGTATGTATGTATGTATGTATGTATGTATGTATGTATGTATGTATGTATGTTCCCTATACAAATCTACACGCTTTGACCAATATGTACCAAAGTTTGCACATTTAACCTTCATAACCAGGAGAAGAACATAGGCTATATTGAAATTGTTAAAATGGACGTTAAATTAATTAAAACAGTAAAAAATAAAAATAAATATGATAAAACATTCATGCGTAATACTAAATGCAATCTTCTATAGTCAATTGTTCTTTATTATTGTCCGTTGTATTCAACATCGACTTTCATGAGGCCATGGAAAAAGCAAAACGATATAAAATAACATTGTAGATACATCATGAAGGCCAAAATGTAGACATTTCATGCAATAAGTATCCTTATGCAGTCCAGAACCGTATTATGTATTTCTCGAGACAGTTGTAGATAGTGAGTAGACTATGTTTTATCAAACTGAATTCTTAAATTCTTTGAAATCACAAGAATTGCCAACAGATAATTTAATACTTAATATTGAATCACCGATAGTACTATTGCGAAATATTGATCCACAAGAATTATGCAATGGAATAGGAATTGGTGTGAAAAAACTCATGACAAACGTAACCTTATAATTATTTTTTCTCTGCCTCTGTACAATGTCACATTTTTGGCGGGGAGGAAAGGAGACGGCAGAAAAATTAATGGTATTTAATACGCTGACAGCCACGACTAAGATAAAGCACTTGAAATTTAGCGGTATCTGACCGGCAGAGATAAATAAACAAAAATAAATATATAAATTGAAAACAAAGTTGAACGTCTTGCACATGATGAAATATTTTCTTTTCGGTGCCTGATCTACAATTGTTTTAAATTTAGTTAAACCTGACAGGCATTTGGCTAAGGAGTATTAATTCATGTAAGTGAAGTTAAGTAAAGATTCATCTTTATGTGCGAGGAAAGCTTAGTAAAACAATTCGTTTTGGTTGTCTATAGTTGGGTTTCCGAAATTTCCGAAAATTTAACAACCAGTTCATTTGAAAACAGAAGCAGAAAGGAAAACTCGGGCAACGCCGGGTACTTTCAGCTAGTTGTTCAATAAAAATTATAAATGCTAAAGTGGTGCGACATAGGCAACCTTACCCTACAATTACTGTAATTCGAAATAAGTAAAACTATTTTCACGTTTAGATTTACTGCAGGGAAATGAAGTTTTCCCTTTCCTTCCCTGTCACACACTTGAAGAAGCTGTTTATAAATATAGTGGTAGTAGACCTAATTGTAGTAGTAGCAGCCAACAGTAATATTAGTGATACTAAATAATTCATAAAAAAAATTCATTTCATCGTAATGAACATGTTTCTACCCCATACAATGCCACACTCCACACAAAGCACTTCACTAGTATTTTCTTTACTTCTTTTTCCAGAGGTCCGCACAAGACGCTTCTTTTTATATTAAGGGGTTAGGTACAGCTTACAACTGTAAAATGTTTGGAACTATTCAACATTTTTTCCTCCATTACTGTATCTTATACAATAATGAAAATTGGTGTGTGTAAAACACTGTCCTTCTGCTATATGAATAAAGTATTTTTACGATTTGAAAAAAATTATATGTATAACTCATAAACTTGTTAACTGTTTCATGTTCTCTCTCTTTTATTTTATTGCTGAAACTCATGTTTATAATATCATGCTCTTTCAACTACATGCCTTAATAAATATTTTTTTTTTATTTTGTGTTAGAAGAAAATACTTATATTTGACCAATTTAAATCAATTTATTTTTTATCAGACAATCTATCAAAGGTAAAGAAGTGAATGTTCCGTAGTAGTATTCCTCTGAAGTGAGGACTTAAATTCAAATAAAGATTTATTTACAATTTACATTCAAATTCAAATTTATTTACAATTACATTTGAAATGAATACATATGAATAGATACCCGAAATGAGCATAATGCTCGTGCTCGGGTACAGTCCAGTAGTCTACATAAATGAATGTTATGTTTTATTTAACGACGCTCGCAGAGGTTATATCACCGTCGCCGGATGTGCCGGAATTTTGTCCCGCAGGAGTTCTTTTACATGACAACAAATCTATTAACATGAGCCTGTCGCATTTAATCACACTTAAATGCCATCGACCTGGCCCGAGATCGAACAAGCAACTTTGGGCATAGAAGGCCAGCGCTACACCAACTCGTAAATTTTTCGTAAATATGATCATATTACCCCATCCCTGGAAGCAATAGGTTGGCTTAAACTAGATAAGAAAAGAAATTTACATTCACTTCTCTTTCTCTTCGAAATCTTGAACTCTTCTATTCCTTCGTACCTGTCGTCTCGCTTCACTTACCTTTCTTCCCACCACAATCTGAACACACGCTCTCGTCATGAAACAATACTAACAATACCATCCCATCGCACCTCCTCATACTCATCCTCTTTCACAATAGCCCTGCCAAGACTCTGGAATTCGTTACCTGCTAGCATCAGGGACTGTCGAAATAAAATTCAATTCAAACGCAAACTTACTAGGCACTTGGTCAGTAATTGAGACTCGCTCAGACATGGTTTCTTGTAAATAGTTCTTTTAATCTACCACAAAATATCTCAATATCCGGTAATTTCATCACTATAGAATTTTGTTATTGTAGGTTTAATTTGTAATTTAGTAAATACAAAAATATTCTTTGTTCTTAACTTCTATGATAAAATGTCTAGCTTTCATTAATCAGGTATTCTTGTCGTACTTTAATTTTTATTGTAATTGTAATTGTAAATTTAATATTAATTGTAATCTTATTGTTCATATTATAGTTGTAATCCCCTGGTAGAGGGGCAGAGAAGGCCTGACGGCCTTATCTCTACCAGGTTAAATAAATAAATCTAATCTAAATCTAATCTAACTCGCCAACCAGGCCGACTATCTTGCAACATATTGTAGACATGACATGCATAAATACGCACAAAAAATTTCATCATAGGATGTTGAATAGTTTTTTAGTTATGTGGGAAATGCTTCATCACTGCACAGTGAATTGAATTTTGAAGAAAAAAAAAAGTAAATATATTTTTTTTATAATCGTAAAAATATTTTATAGCAGAAGGACAGTGCTTTACGCATACTAATTTTCATTATTGTACAAGATATAGTAATTGAGGAAAAAAATGTTGAATATTTCCAAAATGTTACTGCTGTAAGCTCTACCTAACGCCTTAAAAGCTTACGTTGCCATTGCTATCCTCGTCTTAACTTCCTAGCAGCAACTCATGTTACTGCTATAGTATACCATAACATCTTAAGTATTTGAAGCTGTCCACTTGTTTCACTGCTTCATTTCGATTTCACACGTTTACCTTCTTTATTTTTCTTCCAATAACCATGGTCTTCGTCTTGTTAGCATTTATCTTCATCCAACACTGCTCACATCTGTCATTGAGTTGCAGTAGCATTTTCCTTAGTATCGCCTCCTCTTCTGCTAACGTCATATCATCAGCAAATCTTATGCACTTTATTCTTCTTCCTCCTACTATCACTTCTCCCATGTTCTGAAAACAGTTCTTCACTAAATTCATCAAGAAGCTATTGAACAGTGCAGGTGATATGGCATTACCAAATCTGTTGCTTTTATAGATCACTGACCTGTACAATATTTTTCACGGATTTTATTACGTTTCCGTTCTCCGAGTTTGATCTGCATACAGACACGAAATCCATACCCAGAGCCGTAGTCAACAGTAAACGCAGTTCATCCTATGACCTCGGGTATTCCAATACAAGAAGCACAATTCGGGTGTATGGAAGACTGCTGGAAGATCACGCAAATATAATGTACAGCTATAATGTCCGTCAAGTACGAGGACGACTGTCTCAGAAGCTTCACTGCGCACCTCAGGTAACGTTATTACTTTAGTCCCCACTCGATATAAGCACACTGAAATGACTCACTAATAATAATAATAATAATAATAATAATAATAATAATAATAATAATAATAATAATAACAATAATAATAATAATCATAATAATAATACAGAAAACCCCGTTAATACGAACTCGCTTAAGACGAACACCTCCATAACACGAACAATTTTCCCGATCCCAGCTGAAATAGTGTGGTTTTAATGGGTTTTTATTCGGTTAATACGAATTTTAATGTATATGAACTTCGAACAAATTTTTTGTCCCCCGATTTTTGTCCACTCTTTTAATATGAAAAAGCTTACAATCTTTACAGTTTATTGCATGGAAATTCTCTTCGCTCGCACTCATAGTAAAGGCATGGATAAATATAATAGGATGCGAACCTGCGGTCAGCATCATCTGGCGGCAGGGGGCTCAAATAAGATGATCAGCGCCCAACATCGTAGGTGGTGAACATTAGAACTACGTGTTGGATACATTACTTAGAGTTCTCTATTTATCCGTTCGAGATATTGCTCGAGGAGACAAGATGGTAGTCAGAAACTTGCTAATAAGTGAACATAAAGTGATACTACATGTGTGTATAAGCAGTGTATGTTAAACAGTGATATTTATGGACGTTGTAAAAATAGTGTTGATAAATATATTGTAAAGTAATAGTAATATAATAAATTGAACTATCTAAATAGTTTTTGCAGACTTTTCCATTGCGCTGTACAATAAATACCCAAAGAATACAATCCCAATTATCAAACATTTTGCTTTATTTTTCGTCTCTGCCTGGTTATATTTCAATTGAGTAGTGTAAAATAGATCGTCTCCTTTATCTTCCTGTTGGCTCCGGTAAGAATTTTCAGTAGAAGCTGCTGTGAGGAATAAAAATGTAAATGTTTAATTTTAAATTGGGTTAGTTTTGAATATCGATGAGGGTGTGAGGGAATACTTTCTGCACAGTTTAACATTTTCGTCATCAGGTGCGCTGCTAAATGCATGGAGTAATTAGTTACTCTTTTCGTTACTTGGTGCGCTGCTAGATGTAATAACGCCCCTCCGCCCAACAGGTGGCAGCAAGATCAATTTCTACAACAGCGCCTATAGTATGTGTTACGGGAAACTCAGTAAGTTTCGCATCGTATTATATGGTAAAGGCTTCAAATGTCCTTCAAGATATCGATTAGAAAACGCATAATATATACTGTGGTTTTTCGCACGGTAAGAAGAGCAGTAGCTTAAAGTATTCTGTGTGCTACCTGGAGAGATGTAATTGAGAACTACAATGATTTAACTGTTAGTTTCTCACGGCCAGCGCCTTTTTTAGTTATTTAACAATGATGTATCAACTAGTCCGTTATTTAGCGTCAATGGGATTAGTATTAGCGAGATGAGACCGAGGATTCGCCATAGATTACCTGACATTCGCCTTAAGGTTTGGTGAAAATCTCGGAAAACCCGACCAGGTAATCAGCCCAAGGAGGAATTGAACCCACGCCCGAGTGCAACTCTGGATCGGCAGGCAAGTGCCGCAGCCAACTGAGCTACGCCAGTGGCTATACGCCCCGTGTTGGGAATAAAACATCAATACGAGCAAAAACATGAGTGAAAAATGGAAAATATATATATATATATATATATATATATATATATATATATATATATATATATATATATATAATTTCAACTGGTAATCGAAATTACGGGAAAACGTCTGGACGGATTTTAATAAATGAGCCCTCATTTTGAAGCTTGGAACCCAAAGTTTTTCAGAAAAATAGTAGTTATCAGTGAAATGTCAGTTTTTCTACATAATTTTCCATTTTCCAAAAATCCGTCTTTCGTCAGTTTTGGGAAATAATTGCATTTCAAAATAAAACAAAACACACACTACAATAAACAATAGGCTATTACACGAAGGTAGGATTGCTGACATTTAGAGTTCAAATTCAATTAGTTATAAAAAGCTTCAAGACTTATTAAAAATAATTTACAGGTCTGATTCTGCTTAGTGTAATTTTCTGAGTACAACTGTGTACTGGATATTAAAATTACAAAACTTGAGGTGGTTTGATGACATTATTATCATTAGAAATTAATTATTATTATAGTTAATGCCATGATGTTAATATATAAACTACAAAACTTGCGTAAGATAATAATATTATCAAAAATCAAATATTTTTATAGTTATTAATCAAGTGGGGTTGGGTATTTTTCATATACTTAATGGTGGTGTAGTGTAAATACTTATATGCGTCATTCTCTTCAGTATTGGCTCGAGAGAGCGCAAAAATTACAGTTCCTAAGGAAAGACCAAAAGGTATTACTTACTGATAAAATAAGAGGCCTAGAAAATTTTGTAGAATCCCGATCATTTCAGCAAGATCTCCTAGCAGGATAAAAAGATTTTACCCTCTGCCTTTCAAGCTCTATATGCAGCAGCTATACCAAGATGCTATGTCTATTGTTCGAAAGCATAGCAAGCCTGACTTTCTTTAACTTTCACCTACAATCTACAACGACCTGAAATAGCTATTGATTTACTCCCACATGAAAAACCCACTGATCGTCCCGACAGTTTTACTTGCGTTTTCGCGTTGAAATTCAAAAACTGAAGGTGGATAGGTTCAAGAAGAAGTATTTGGCATAAAAAACAATTCGGTGGGAGTATGTTTCATTATTATGGAAGCAAATAACTTTCAAAATGTCTGGTATTTTGCATTTAAAATAAATCTGAAAAATTTTTATTTGAACGTCTAACGAACTCAGTTTTCAGCATTTGCTGCACGAGTCAGTATATGTGTGTGTGTGTGTGTGTGTATGTGTGTGTATATATATATATATATATATATATATATATATATATATATATATCGATATCAAAATTAAAGTTAAAATGTTGAAGTTGCAAAACATTTCCAAATTCCAAAGTCTTGGTAAGATAATTAAATCACAAATTATTCCTCCCAAAAATACAATATTTGTGCAATCCTTGGATGTATATATTTTTAGGCAATATAATATTGTAATTGGAAGGCTAAAAGAGTATTTCAGACATAAAATTATCTCTGAAAACATTCCAGACACATTGCACGATAGGAGCTTCATAATGGCATTACATTCATACACCCGTCCTCAAAGACATGCTAAAAAACGCGTGGCAGAGGTGTGGATATGTGACTGAGAGACATGAGAAATTTTGATAACGTTCTTGAAACAGTGCAGCATGTTGAAAACAGAAGAGTGTGAAAAACCAGCCTATATAACATTTTTGTACTGTCGAATGGCTCTTTGTCCAGACCACTTCATTTCGAATCCACACTTCAGGGATATAGAAGTCATCGGATTAATGGTGGGCGCCAGAGGGACCATAACAAACAATTTGTGTCATTCTGTCATAAATTTGGAGTCCCAACAACAACAATTAAGGAAATTTCTATTGTAGCTTTGAAGAGTTCTCTGCAGATTTTACGGCGACATTTGTATTTCAATTCAAATTACAGTTGAATTTTCTCAGTCTATTTTTTTATCTGTATTTTTATAAATTCTCATTATATCAAATATTATCTACTGCAAAATTTTAGTTTCTTGTAAACAAATCATTTTTAATGTCATTTTAAATGTTACTGTTTAACATTCTTTGTCTTTGGAAACCTCACCGAGTTGAGGAAGATTGAATTATTTCAGTAGTATCATCGGAATGATAGCCGTCCAGATCTTGGATTTAAAATATCGGCATCCCAATCAATTCAAATGAACAAAAAAGAAAATGTAAATTAATGTTAAAAGAATACAATAAAATTTTAAAAAAGAATAAGCTTATTCTGCGACAAGATGTGGTGGCTATCAAAACGATAAACATTTATTGAAAATAAATCATATACATTGAATATTATAAAGATGAATAGAGAAGGCGATTGATGATGTTTAGTGAAGAACCTTAAATTGGCAAAACTTCGTTTCTCACACTAGTTTATTAAACCGTGTCGGACTGTAAAGAAAACAACAGATCGCAATGTCCATATTTTGTATGTTATGCAATATTATAGTAATGTACAATTTTAATTTTCCTACCGATAATTTTCTTATTCTATTTTTCTACTAAAATTTTAGCATACAGCCTATTAACCTGTTATATCCTATAGGATACATTGCCAATTTAAGGGTTAAGAGAAAAAAAAATAGTAAAGTAAATCCATGGCGCTACAGCCCTGAAGGGCAAGTCCGACCAGCCGTCTGCTGGCCTCACGTTCACATGCTAAAGCAGAGGTGGACGATCATCCAACCAGAATGGAGGTATCGTGTGGTTAGCACGATGATCCCCCCCAGCCGTTATAGCTGGTTTGCTGAACCGGATTTTCGCTACCTATCGTAGCTCTCCAAGTGCATCACGATGATGGGTGGGCACCGGTCCCATACACTGGCCGAAATTTCAAGAGAAAATTTCTTCCCCCATGAGGACTCGAACCAACGTGCATTCCGTAACGCGAATCCTAGGCAGGATGCCTTAGACTGCGACGCCACGGCGCGGGACATGAAAAAAAAATAGACTAGAGCATTAATGCGAGAGCGGTGATACGGTGTCGCGGAACTATGACGATCCGAGTGCGCACAAGAAGCGGCATAAGTAGCATCGAGTCATTATTTTTTTATTGAGTTATTTTACGACACTGTATCAACATCTATGTTATTTAGCGTCTGAATGAAATGAAGGTGATAATGCCGGTGAAATGAGTCCGGGGTCCAGCACCGAAAGTTACCCAGCATTTGCTCGTATTGGGTTGAGGGAAAACCCCGGAAAAAAACCTCAACCAGGTAACTTGTCCCGACCGGGATTCGAACCCGGGTCACCTGGTTTCGCGGCCAGACGCGCTGACCGTTACTCCACAAATGTGGACTGTAGCATCGATTTTCAATTCATTACTAGTGGCTTGTGCAGCAAATGCTGCAAACTAAGTTCATTAGACGTTCAAATAAACATTTTTCATATTTATTTTCATTGAAGAATACCAGATATTCTGAAAGATATTTTCTTCCATAATAATGGAATATACTCCCTCTGAATGGTTTTTTTTATGCCAAATAATTTTTCGTGAACCTATACACCTTCAGTTTTTAGTTTGAAAGCGAAAACGCAAGTAACAATGTCAGGACGATCAGTCGGTTTTTCATGTGGGAGTAAAGCAGTAACTATTTCAGGTCATTGTGGATTGTAGGTGAAAGATTAAAAAAAAAAGTCAGGTTTGCTATGATTTCGAACAATAGATATATCATCTTGGTATAGCTGCTGTATGTTTCGTAAACTACCTTGAAAAGTAGAGAGTAAAATCATTTTATCCTGCTAAGAGATCTTGCTGAAATGATCGGGAGACTACAAAACCTTGTAGGCCTCTTATATTATCAGTAAGTAATACCTTTTCGTCTTTCCTTAGGATCTCTAGTTTTTGCGCTCTCTCGAGCCAATACTGAAGAGAATCACGCATATAAATATCTACACCACACCGCCAATAAATATATGAAAAAGACCCAACCCCACTTCATTAATAACTATAAAATTATTTGATTTTTAATAACAATATTATTATCTTACGTAAGGTTTACAATTTCCAGTAACATATACCCATATACTAAGTTATATATATATATATATATATATATATATATATATATATATAATACATAACCGCCACTCAGTAAATTACAGAAATCAAGACCTAATTTAAGATATTCTCTACATCTACTTATATAACCCCAAAACGTTTCACTTTGATATCATCAATATAGCATTAATATGTATAATTCATGAAAAATAGTTACATCATGACATTAACTATAATAATATTTCATTTCTAATGGTAATAACGTCATCAAACCACCTCAAGTTTTGTAGTTTTTAATATCCAATACGTTGAAGTGTACGTGTTGTAAAGGATGCTTGATTTGTTGTGTATGTGAGTCATAGTTATGGGATGCTTGATTGTGTTTGTGTGACTACTGTGTATTAATTTATGATGTATGTTAGGGAAAGTTGCTTAATTGTGTTATAGAGTACCGCTATAAGAAATGTTTTGTTTATGTGTTGTAACTGTTTTCTGTATGTCTCAATTGATGACTGATGTTTGATTTGCAATCGCAATGTTTAAAATACGGAATGTTTAGGTCTTATTTCCATTGTATAAGCTAATTTATTTTCTTTTCAATTTGTTTTATGCTTAGGCATATTTTTTGTGTAAAACTATAGCCCTAGCATACATATGTAAAATAGGGCTACCCCCCATTGGAGATACAATAATAATAATAATAATAATAATAATAATAATAATAATAATAATAATATCCAATACACAGCTGTACTCAGAAAATTACACACCGCAGAATCAGACCTGTAAATTATTTTCAGCAAGTCTCGAAGTTTTAAATAACCAATTTAATTTGAGCTCTAAATATGTCAGCATTCTTGCAGATCATGGCCTTCGTGTAATTTGTTTACTGTAGTGTGTGTTTTGTTTTATTCTGAAATGCAATTAGTGACGATAGATGGATTTTAGAAAATAGGAAAATTATGTTGAAAAATTGACATTTCACTGAAAACTACTATTTTTCTGAAAAACTTTGGTTTCCAAGCTTCGAAATGAGGAGTCATTTATTAAAATCCGTTCAGTCGTTTTCCCGTAATTTCCATTACCAGTTCAAATTATATATATAGACTAGTGGCTTGTGCAGCAAATGCTGCAAACTAAGTTCATTAGACGTTCAAATAAACATTTTTCAGATTTATTTTCAATGAAGAATACCAGACATTCTGAAAGTTATTTGCTTCCATTATATTGAAACATGCTCTCTCTCGAGCCAATACTGAAGAGAACCACGCATATAAATATCTACACCACACCGCCATTAAATATATGAAAAAGACCCAACCCCACTTGATTAATAACTATAAAAATATTTGATTTTTAATAATATTATTATTATCTTACGTAAGTTTTATAGCTTTCAGTAACATATAGGCCTACTATATATACTATATAGCCGTCACTCAGTAAAATATAGAAATCAAAATCTAATTTAAGTTATTCTCTACATCTACTTATATAACCCCAAAACGTTTCACTTTCATATCATCAATATAGCATTAATATGTATAATTCATGAAAAATAGTTACATCATGACATTAACTATAATAATATTTCATTTCTAATGGTAATAACGTCATCAAACCACCTTAAGTTTTGTAGTTTTTGATATCCAATACACAGCTGTACTCAGAAAATTACACACCACAGAATCAGACCTGTAAATTATTTTCAGCAAGTCTCGAAGTTTTAAATAACCAATTTAATTTGAGCTCTAAATAGGTCAGCATTCTTGCAGATCACGGCCTTCGTGTAATATAGTTTACTGTAGTGTGTGTTTTGTTTTATTCTGAAATGCAATTAGTGACGATAGATGGATTTTAGAAAATAGGAAATTTATGTTGAAAAATTGACATTTCACTGAAAAGTACTATTTTTCTGAAAAACTTTGGGTTACAAGCTTCAAAATGGGGCGTCATTTATTAAAATCCGTTCAGTCGTTTTCCCGCAATTTCCATTACTAGTTCAAATTATATATATAGACTAGTGGCTTGTGCAGCAAATGCTGCAAACTAAGTTCATTAGACGTTCAAATAAACATTTTTCAGATTTATTTTCAGTGAAGAATACCAGACATTCTGAAAGTTATTTGCTTCCATAATAATGAAAGATACTCTCTCTCGAGCCAATACAAAAGAGAATCACGCATATAAATATCTACACCACACCGCCATTAAATATATGAAAAAGACCCAACCCCACTTGATTAATAACTATAAAAATATTTGATTTTTAACAATATTATCTTATGTAAGTTTTATAGCTTCAGTAACATATACTATATATATTATATAGCCGCCACTCACTAAAATATAGAAATCCAAATCTAATTTTAGTTATTCTCTACATTTACTTACATAACCCCAAAACGTTTCACTTTCATATCATCAATATAGCATTAATATGTATAATTAGTGAAAAATAGTCACATCATGGCATTAACTACAATAATATTTTATTTCTAATAGTAGTAATATCATGAAACCACCTCAAGTTTTGTAGTTTTTAATATCCAATACACAGCTGTACTCAGAAAATTACACACCGCAGAATCGAATCTGTAAATTATTTTTAGTAATTTAAGTTTTTAATAACCAATTTCATTTGAGCTCTAAATTATGTCAGCATTCTTGCAGACCATGGCCTTCGTGTAATATTGTTTACTGTAGTGTGTGTTTTGTTTTATTCTGAAATGCAATTAGTGACGATAGATGGATTTTATAAAATAGGAAAATTATGTTGAAAAATCGACATTTCACTGAAAACTACTATTTTTCTGAAAAACTTTGGGTTACAAGCTTCAAAATAAGGAGTCTTTTATTAAAATCCGTTCAGCCGTTTTCCCGTAATTTCCATTACCAGTTCAAATTATATATATAGATATTTTATAAACGAGGAAAAAGCGAAACGAAGCATGTTTCTTAACGAACAAAAATTAGCCTTAAATATGCATCTTCACTAAATTCAAGCACTATGCCTTGGGACGGTTCCCTTGTACGCCTTTCAAGGTTGACGACGACAAAACGATGATGAAGATAGAGGTAAAGAAGAAAATGAAATGTTGGACCCTCCGCTAAGGCAACCACTCTAACTTGCGCACAAGGTCGGCAAATTCTGTACGATTATACAGATATCTATGAAAAGGTGTTGATTGGGTGCCCATGTGCTCGATTTCTTATTTCTTTTTGTGTATCTTAAGCCATAAATTCAGCGGATGTCTTATTGCCTTAATAAATTAGGGGCCCGTGTATGCAATTACCAATACCGATTGGTCTCATTAGAGAGCAGCTGTGCCGGTTTGTGTCCGTACACATGTCATTCCTAACGACATCACATAATTCTAGAAAAACCTCGCGTACTTAATCTCTTTCTAGCGGAAGCCAATTAGTCAACTGACTAGCAAGCACCGGATTTGTGTCTGAATATCAATGTGGATCCCGTGTTCGAACCCTTTACATGACCTTTGGAGATTTATACAGGGACATCATTTTATTTTTACTTCAATTCTTATTGTACCCGAGTTTTTGAATGCACTTCACTCCCACCCCTTCTACTAATGAAGTTCAACCGTCCTCCACACAGATCCAAGACCGCATATACAGTTATACAGAGACATCACTTTATATTTACCTTCATTTTTAACATTAACCTGGCTATACTCGGAAACATGTTACCCCCTTCCATTACAGGAGTTTGGTGTTACTAGTGCAATATGTAAACAAATCATTTTACTAGCTAGAAGAGGAGAGAAAAGTAGTGTATCCATTTATGTTACAGAGAAATACGATATAAGGATTTTCAGTTTGATCATTACTTTTGTGCGAGATCATGCGTATTTGCTTGTTTTCCGCACAGAACCAATACGCGGTAAGTGTGAAATACCACATTCAGTATTCCCAACATAACACACATAACAATTTCCCTCTTCTTACCGCTTAAGCGCGACATTCATTTTACTGCTTTAGGCTTTTAACATATTATTTTTAGAGACGTTTAACATAGTAATAATTATAAATGGGAAACTTACCACTGCAATTTCACCTAAATTGCAATGTTAATTATTGTTTTTAAATATTTGCAAAAATTAAGTAAATTCTACTACTCCACGAAACTTATTGCATTCCTGATACAAGTAACATTAAGGAAGCCGTGAAAAAATCAACAAGATTCCAGATGCCGATGTTATTACTGCAATATGTTATATAAATAATATTGTTAAAATATTAAAATGAGAAATAAATCATTACATAACCTTACCGTTTGTTTTAAGTTCGCATTTATAGACTGGGGGAAAAAAGACAGACGTATATCACGGTCTGCTGGAGTATAGTAAACACAGAAAACATTTTATAGCAACAATGTTGAAGAAAGATATTTTGGTTTTCCGAAGTTGCCGTCATTAAACAGAAACCAACATGGAGATTTCATTGCAACTAATTAGAAATTCGTCTTTCAGGTATGTAATAAACGATCTTCGCACAAAATAATGTACGATACACGAGCGGTGTGTTTGTTTTCATGTTCTCGGAAATTAAAAAAGCTCAACTACGTTTCGCTTTTTCAATCTTTTCCTCGACCATGAAAACGTCAACATACCGCTCTTGTAACTATATTACTATTACGGTATTTTATCAAAATACAGTAGAATAGTAATTTTTTTTTCACAAACTCAACTCTTCAGGCGGCTTTATTCATTATATAATGTTTACTTTATTCAGCATATTACCGTACTTTCGGTAACTCTAATCTTCACTTCTGCTCAGTCCACACAGATAAAGTTATTCAATCATGCTACAAACCGTACCTGTGCGAAATAATCAGGGGCGAGTATTTACGGAGAACGCGAAAATCACACATAATAGATATACAATAGATTTTGACTAATCTTTACGAATTAAGTGATTCTGATTAATAATATGCGGATAAAACAATCGCGACAAATCGCGAAATAGAGTTATAATAGCGAAATATGAACACATTCGCGAATAATTATTATTATTGTGTCGTTTTATAGCGAATTTCATATTCTGAGTTCTTTTTCCGCATATTTCTTTCATTTGAATTTGTTACACATTCAAGTAGGCCAAATTACATGGTATACTAGGTGTTCTTATTACAGTAGTGAGCTCAAAAGACGGAGAATTCAACATTTCACTAATAATTTGAAAGTATTAATTTGAGGGCTGCAAGTTTTTTTTTTTTTTCGTTTTTAATGAATGTGTGTTAAATACAGTCTCAATCCAACAAATATTGTCTATTGGCCATACCGCACTTTTACCAGAATCCAATGAACCTTTAATGTTAATTATTTGGAAAGTTATATTCATAATGAGTTAATACTCCAATTTCAAAATAATTGTATTTTCCAAAATTACCATTAAAATTCCAACAAAAGTACAAATCAATCTCCAACAATTTCCGCCGATACCAATATTAAAAACCACAAATGATAAAATTATTCTGCATAAATACCTGCTCCTGGTAATAAGCTTCAATAATATAGGTTCTTCCTTCTATGGAAAACGCAACCATATTTCTGAAACACATTATACTCTGTATTGTTTACTTCACTGCTAGCAGACTTCGAATGCAACAGCGGCCGTAAGTTTGTGTGGCTGACGGGAGCAAGAACATTAGTTAAAGGGATGGGAGTCAAGTACATTCAGAAACGCAGGTACAATAAAAATGCAAGTAAAACTAAAGTGATGTCCCGGTAGTAGCCTTACGGTCATAGTAAACAGTACGTTCCAAAAATATGTTCGCGTTTTCCAGTGACGAAAGAGCTTCCAATATTGAATCATTTTCGCACAGGTACTGTCGTCCATTTGCCTACGTCGTATCCCGGTTTCCCTCACCAGCTTTTATTCGCCAGCTAGTGGCTGGGCTGTCTTAGCTCTTTTCTGAGAACATTAATTTCTGTTAGGAATTGGACGTCTACGTAATATTATACAACTGTTTAAAATAACTTAAATAAAAGGGCCTCGTTAAGTAATTAACTGTCACGTGATTTCCTCCCTTTCTATGATCCTGCGACATAACCACTTGGACGGACAGTAGATAGCATGTCTGAGTAATTTTATCTTTTCGGATCGGACAGAAGTGAAGATTGACTTTACAGTATGTAAGGTACTCTTTTATAGAGTAGGTACAGAATTATTTCAATATGAGTTACTAGTACGAAGAACGAAACTGGTAATTGGGATTAGGTACAATAGTCTACAGTGCGATAATATGCATATTAAAACTGAAGCCTGTATCGAAATGAACGGCCACCATTTTAAATAATGTGTTTAAATATCCATATTATGATTATTTTTCAATTTAACTTCGTTCTCTATATTGTACGCTAATGTGCTCTAGACAGTATACTGTAATATACACTGCATAATGAATATGTCCACATGGACAGATCAGTTCGTGATTAAAAACGCTTATTGTTAATACTGTACTGTATTTTGATTAAACGAAAATGATCAAACTCAAAAGCACAACATTTCCTAGTTTACGTAAATGGATGAACTACTTTTCTTCCCTCCTATAGGCCTATCTAGTAAAGTGATTTGTTTGTATATTACGCCAGTATCATCGAACTCCAGTAGTGGAAGTGGGTAGCAAACAGGTTGATCCAGAGGTATAGGCAAGTTAATATTAAAAATGTTAGTAAAAATAAAATGATGTCCCTGTACTATCCAATTAAAAGATAATATAGTAGGCCTATCTATAAATAAACCATTCTTAATTGTCCGATATAGTTCCCAAGTAGGAGTGTTTCTGGACACAAAAACTAAAAATTTTGATTCGATTTCCGGTGGGGAAGTGAAGATTTCTCTTCCTTAAAAAATGAAAGCCGTTCTTTATTTTTTATCTTTTTTCTATTGTGGTCTTGAGCTGCATGAGAAGAGAGTTTTATGTTACTGTAGGCCTAGTCTAAGTCCTATATTACGCTATCAAATTTCTAGGTCACATAAGTATGATAAATATATGATAAAATCTTTTTTTGCACGATCGTGTGTTTGCTGTATTTACAGCTATTGCTGTTAGGCCGTGAAAGTTGGAATTCCCACACAGAAACTTGTTAGATCACTTGTTGCTAGGGAACCATTTAGTGTGATGCCGTCCTACTGATGACCACACGTTCACCTTCCATAATAAAAAAAACGCAGTAGAATCACTCGAATTGAGATTTTGTCGTCACACATTTTCAATGAGAAACTGAAGAGATTAGTCACTATGTAACAGGAATATATACTTACTTACTTACTGGCCCTTAAGGAACCCGGAGGTTCATTGCCGCTCTCACATAAGCAAGCCATTTGTCCCTATCTTTAGCAAGATTAATCCAGTCTCTATCATCATACCCCACCTCCCTCAAATCCATTTTAATATTATCCTCCCATCTACGTCTCGGCCTCCCCAAAGGTCTTTTTCCCTCAGGCCTCCCAACTAACACTCTAAAAGCTTATGCATTTCTGGATTCGATCATACGTGCTACACGCCCTGCCCATCTCAAATGTCTAGATGTAATGTTCCTAATTATGTCAGATGAAGAATACAAAGCGTGCAGTTCTGTGTTATGTAACTTTCTCCATTCTCCTGTAACTTCATCCCTTTTAGCCCCAAATATTTTTCTAAGCACCTTATTCTCAAATACCCTTAACCTATGTTCCTCTCTCAAAGTGAGAGTCCAAGTTTCACAACCATACAGAACAACCGGTAATAGAACTGTTTTATAAATTCTAACTTTCAGATTTTTTGACAGCAGACTGGATGATAAAAGCTTCTCAACCAAATAATAACAGGCATTTCCCACATTTATTCTGTGTTTGATTTCCTCCCGAGCATATTTATATTTGTTACTGTTGCTCCCAGGTATTTGAATTTTTCCACCTCTTCAAAGGATAAATCTCTAATTTTTATATTTCCATTTCGTACAATATTCTCATCACGAGACATAATCATATACTTTGTCTTTTCGGGATTTACTGCCAAACCTATTCCTTTACTTGTTTATATAATATATATAAGCGACAGCCGATACCGATAAGGGGTGGTCCTCCGGCTTGGGGGTTGGGCGTAAATAGACAGCTTGTTACGAAACCCCAAAACAAATAGTGCTTAGAAAAATATTTGGGGCTAAGAGGGATGAAGTTACAGAAGAATGAGAAAGTTACGCAACGCAAAACTGCACGCATTGTATTCTTCACCTGACATAATTAGGAACATTAAATTTAGACGTTTGAGATAGGCAGGGCATGTAGCACGTATGTGTGAATCTAGAAATGCATATAGAGTGTTAGTTGGAAGACCTGAGAGTAAAAGATCTTTGGGGAGACCAAGGCATAAATGGGAGGATTATATTAAAATAGATTTGAGGGAGGTAGGATATGATGGTAGGGATTGGATTAATCTTGCTCAGGATAGGGACCGATGGCGGGTCTATGTGGAGGCGGCAGTGAACCTCCGGGTTCCTTAAAAGTCATTTGTAGGCTTCGTATTCCAGCTACCTAAAGACTGAAGTTAAAGACACATTGGGTGTATTGTACGCCGAACACAGGTAATGCAATGGATAAGGATATAAACAAACAGGTCGTCGCTGCGTGTTCGTGGAGTACAATCAACTCCTGACATTCTGAAGCTGTACTAGTAAACACATGCTTGAGCCGTGACGTTCATTTTCGTCGTGATCTTTGCAGTGAATAATAACGTGCATTCGTAAGTTACGGAACTTTAACATATGCGGATGTCACTTGAAATGATTTTATATTGTAAGAAAGTCTGTCAATAGTACATGACGTTATTGGTGCATGATGTAGTAGGCCTACAAGATATTCCTATTGTCTGATATTTTTCCGTGTTTCATTAGGATATTGCATATGTCCCTCATCACTTAAAAGCACTAATTTTGTATATACATTTCTAGAAATTCCCTAAAATGTAGATTATTTAATTTATTAATTGGGCTGTTGGCACTGAACATCATGTAGGCTACACAAATCCATGCTAAACGTCGAGTTAATATCTTCATGATTTTAAGATAGTGATGGTACTTTATCTTTTGGATTACGTTCAAAACACAATCTGTGCCTTTTGTTATTGCAGTGCCTTTCAGTGCACTTTTTTTGTCACTTTTACGTTTGTTTTACACAATTTATATGTAATGTTGTTTATATTGACAGTGAAAATATTAGTTCAAATATCCTCAACTACGCCCTGCAATATTACACGTTGAGCGTCTTACTTAAGGCATTTTACCTCTGCAATGAACCTTCAATCAGCAACTAAGATGTAGTTATTAAAATAATACGACTAGTAAGAGCAGTGATCGATAAGACTGCTCGCTATAATATAATTGCGTCCCGGTTTTGACTTTCTAGAGGAAGAGGGCAGATGATGCGTAACTATTTTGTATACGAACGTACCTGTACCTGTGCTGTGACGTCACATATACTTCGAAACAAGGCAACTTCATTCCAGTTTATAGGTTTCTGAAATACAAAGTCTAGTCTTTTGTAAGTATATAAATGCTTTTCAAATATGTTTAAAAATACCACTAACAAATATAAGCAATCCTCCAGAATTCAAAGGCAAATGAGTTTAACATTAATAGAAAAATATATTTAAGCGTAGCCTAAATATAAAATCAGTGAATTGACTCGTTGTTTTAAATTGAGACTACTCATCGTACCCGAGTTCCCTCAATTTCATAAATTTATTTACTATCAAATTCCTCTATTCCATTCTACCTCTCCCTTCCCATCGTACCATTTCACTTATTCGTCTCACAAAAATCAGCATAAAATGGCGGGAAAGACGGCCAGTCGGATGTACTTATTACTCAGCGCAACACTCACAGCTATGGAACGGTATAGATCTGGAGACCGTTATAAAATTATCTTAGCCGCATCTGTGGTATATTTCAGTTCTCTCACTTGCGCAACATATCGTAAAGTTAGAGTACAGAAGAACATGCATAGCCTTATTCAATCACAAATAGAATTTGAAACTATAATTTTTATCGAATCTCTCCCACATAAATTTCTACAGCGACATCATTTTAGTTTTACTAACATTTTTAATATTAACCTGGCTATACCTTTGGATTCATGGTTCAGAGCCGGAAACACCGTTTGCTACCCACTTCCACGATTGAAGTTCGATGATTCTGGCGTAAAATACAAACAAATCACTTTACTAAGTATAAGAGGGAAGAAAAGTAGTTCACCCATTTACGTAAACTAGGAGATATCGTGATTTTGAGTTTGATAATTTTCATTAGGTTTTTGTTTAATCAAAATACAGTACAGTATTAACAATAGTGTTTTTACCCACGAACTGAGTTATTCATCCGAACGTATTCATTATGCAGTGTATATTATACTGTCAACAACACATTAGCGTACAATACAGAGAATGAAGTTAGATTGAAAAATAATCATAATATGGATATTCAAACACATTTTTGAAAATGGTGGCCGTTCATTTAGATACAGGCTTCAGTTCTTTTGTGCATATTATCGCACTATAGACTACTGCATCTAATTCCAATTACCAATTTCGTCCTTGGTACCAGTAACTCGTGTTGAAATAATTCTGTATCTACTCTATAAAAGAGTATCTTACGTACTGTAAATTCAATCTTCACCTCTTTCCGACCCGCACAGATAGCATTACTCAGATATGCTATCTACTGTCTGTGCAAATGGTTATGTGGCAGGATCGTAGAAAGGAGGGAAATCACGTGACAGTTAATTATTTTTATTTAAGTTATTTTAATCAGTTGCGGGTGAGGGAAATCGGGATGCGACGTAGGCAAACGGACGACAGTACCTGTGCGAAAATATGATTCAATATTGAAAGCTCTTTCGTCACTGGAAAACGCGAACATATTTCTGGAACGTACTATACTCACTAACTCAATCCTGTTTGTGTTTACTACAACCTTAAGGCGACTTTGACTGTATACGCTTGGTTCTGTGAGGTTGGAAGTTTACTAGTAGAGGGCGTGGAAGTGAAGTACGTTCAAAAACTCAGGTACAATATAAATTGAAGTAAAAATAAAATGATGTCCCTTTAGAAGATATTCAGTGAATTATGTGCAATAATTGGGTATGAAATGACAAGTAAATGGGAAATATTTGGGGTAGCTTCTCCTACATGCCTATTCACCTTTATTACAAATATGGCATATTTTGTCGGAGATCGAACCCTGTCCACTTTGACAAGAAACTTAATGCTGGTCCTCCTTGGGAAAGGGCGAAAATACAATATAATGCATCCTTTTTCTGATAAAATCGTCATAGTCTAAATACCAACACTAAAAACACAAAATGTTTTATCTGAAATTAATACAAAGTGATCAACATTTCGACTCATCTCTGCTAACCACCGACACTATAATTACTTTCCTGTATGTCGCTTCACTCAAAACAACAGTTTTATCTCTGTTTTAATCATTTGAACTCAACGGACAGTTAAAAACATCCACATACTTCGTAAAATTTACTCTGGAATAGGTGCTTTATCTATTCTGTTCGTTGACCTTATTAACAAAAAAGCTGAAAAACATATTTGCGACTGTGTTTTGTTCATCTGGACGTTACTTCCTGGAATGTAGATGACTGACTTGGTTGTGATCATAAATGGAAAGTGATAGGACGTATTGCGCTGTACGGCAAGCCACGTGTTAAATACGTGTACATGGAAGTATACACGGAAGGAGTTAACATTGTTGTACCACTTTAAAGCGTGCACGTTGTAGATAAAGTGAGGGTTATGCACCCCATAGAGTTCATAGACTTCTTCGTCTTCAAAATCGATATATCTTATTTAAGAAACAATGGAACAGAAGAATGGGGCACTTGTAAAAATCGATAAAGTTTTCAATCCGTTTTTAACATTTCTTCATATAAATTTCTCAGTAAGATGCGAAACTTAAATGGAATTAACTATCTACGGGTTAGTGTGTTGATTTTATATTCGATAGGTCTGGATTTCTATCTTCGAATACAGCTAGTTTCACTTAAAGTTTGTCGGTACATGTAGGCCCGAGTGTATAAACCATTTAATCTTAGATCAGAGGTTAAATTGATCCTTGTTCTAGCTGAACTTGGAATTTTGTGTTGTATAAAGTCTAATCTGAGATTAATTTGTCTCAAACTAAAGTCAACTTTGACTGAAGAAATTTCTCCGATTAAGTTAGATGATCCAAGTTCAGTTATTTCTTTTCTGTTTGAAATATACGAGTGACAGATTGTGCAAATAAAATATCCATTATTATTATTATTATTATTATTATTATTATTATTATTTTATTATTATTATTATTATTATTATTATTATTATTATTATTATTATTATTATTATTAGGTGTGGTAGGTACATTCATATATATACAGGGACATCATTTTATTTTTACTTCAATTTTTATTGTACCTGAGTTTTTTAATGTACTTCACTCCCACCCCCTCTACTAGTAAACTTCCAACCGTTCTCCACACAGAACCAAGGCCACGTATGCAGTGCTGAGTTGGTGAGTATAGTACTTTGCAGAAATATGTTCGCGTTTTCCAGTGACGAAAGAGCTTTCAATATTGAATCATATTTTCGCACAGGTACTGTCGTCCGTTTGCCTACGTCACATCCCGGTTTCCCCCACCTGCTTCTGTTCGTCCCTCTGTAAAGTCTAGTAGCTGGGCTGTCTTAGCTCTTTTCTGAAAACATTAATTTCTGTTAGGAATTAGACGTCTACGTAATATTATACAACACTGTTTAAAATAACTTAAATAAAAGGGCCCCGTTAAGTAATTAACTGTCACGTGATTTCCCCCCTTTTCTACGACAAAACCACTTGAACGGACAGTAGATAGCATTTCTGGGTAATTTTATCTTTTCGGATCGGGAAGAAGTGAAGATTAAATTTACAGTAAGTAAGGCACTCTTTTATAGAGTAGGCATAGAATTATTTCAACATGAGTTACTCGTACGAAGGACGAAACTGGTAATTGGAATTAGGTACAATAGTCTATACTGCGATAATATGCACAAAAGAACTGAAGCCTGTATCGAAATGAACGGCCACCATTTTCAAAAATGTGTTTAAATATCCATATTATGATTATTTTTCAATTTAACTTCATTCAAATATTGTACACTAATGTGCTGTAACAGTACAATATACACTGCATAATTAATACGTCCGAATGGATAGCTCAATTCGTAAGTAAAAACACTAAGTGTTAATACAGTAGGCCTAGTGTATTTTGATTAAACAAAAACCTAATGAAAATTATCAAACTCAAAATTGCGATATTTCCTAGTTTACATAAATGGATAAACTACTTTTCTTCCCTCCTATACATAGTAAAATGATTTCTATTTTACGCCAGTATCATAGAACTCCAGTCTTGGAAGGGGGAGCAAGCGGTGTTTTCGGTTCTAGGCCTTTAATCGAAAGATACAGCCAGGTTGATATTAAAAATGTCAGTAAAAATAAAATGATGTCTCTGTATATATATATATATATATATATATATATTTTTTTTTTTTCAATTTCTTGTCTTAATACACAGACAATCTTACATTTTATAAGGCTCTATCATGTTCAGTAGTAAGTTATCAAATAACATAACTTATAATTATATTATGTTTATAACAACCATTAATTATTAATGGATATGATAGGTACATTCATAAATTTTCAATTAACTCTATTACTAAACGAAAATTGTCGTTTTATACAGCTTTATTATGTTTAGCAATATCAAACACCGTAACATGATAACAATTTGGAGAACAGTCAAACTTCTTCTTATTGTCTGCCATTATTTACATTGCACAAAACAAACCAGTGTCTCCAACAGAGTGTACGGAAAGTCGCCAAGAAGTAGTTGTAAAGTCGCTAGATTTCTCATTATCAACAAGGAAAGATTAAATTTCGTCACTATGGGGTGCTAAAAAGGTCGCTAAATCCCTATTTAAGCAATATAAAAGTTAAAAGAAATCGTTGTTGAAAAAGAGTTACAGTCGCTGGATTGGCAACACTGAACAAACCTGTACAACATGTCCGCGCATCACATATTTCACCTGTTTATGCGATGTTGCCAAATCCTTTTCACGTGAACTTAGATTGCATTTGTACCAAGGTAATTAGATCGCAGAAAAGTTTTATACAATAGGAAGTGTCTGAACTCGGTTCACTTTTCAATCTTCGATCAAAGTTGATCTTTAGTCAGGGAGTTTTATACGATTGGGCCGTAGAAATGTTGTTATACCAAGAAAATGTCGATTTTAGAATCGAAGTGATGTCGAAAAAATGTTATCGATACTCATATCTACTATTCTGTCGAAATGAAGATATTGGTACAGGTATACGTTATATCCAAGACTTTCAAAATCTTAGGATTTTTTGAAAAAACAACCAAAGTCCAAAAACATAAATTTTCAGGAGAAACAAAAGCAACTCTGGCATGGGTGTTGTCGACACTTCAAGTATGAAATTCATCATGCATTTTTTAAGTTGTTTTAGAAACATTCGAAAACGAAAATACATTTATAACTTAATTTGCCTAATAAAAATACATGTGTAAATGCAGGTAATTGTGGGCAATTGTTGTTTTAAGAATACAACAATTCACGCGCCAATATATATATATATATATATATATATATATATATATATATATATATATATATTTGTGAGGCATGTAAGAAGCAGTATTGCAAGTCTACTACAGTTTAAAATTGTATGGATAAATGTTTTGAAGATGATATTAATGGGATATTTGTAAATACTATATTCGTCCTGGCTGGACAGTAACTGTTTCCTAAAAAAAGAAGTTTTTGAACGATGGTTGTTTTATAAAAAACCACTGAAAATGTCTACCTCTATAACATAGGCCTATGGTGTTCCCCCCCCCCCCAACAAATAATTCAGTAGATGGCCGCTACAATACGCTCACCATATGCTTAATATCTCAAATTTGCATTTTTTGGACTACGGTTCTTTTTCAAAAAACCCTTCAATATCAACGCTCAGAAAGTTTTAAAAGCATTTAAGCCTTGAGGAGTTAACAGCACTCTCACAAAATTATACAGCAAGATACGAAATTTGGTTCGGTTTTAAAAATGGAAATTTCGATAATTGACAATGTTATTACATTCGACATCCGCTTTTGATGTCACTTAAATAGTGTAAATTTGAGTTTTTGTGAGTTGTTTCACTTTGAGTATCGATATGTCTAGACCAGGCTTTGAGAACTGGGCGACAATTGTGGCGTTGCGTCACTCATCGAATACGTCACTCACCCTTTCCTTCCACATCACAAATGCTAACCACGCCCACAGAGACATCAACACAGACATGGAAATACTACACATCCAACCAAAAAGCCAGAAACTAAACACACTAGAACAATATGAAATATACACACGAAAACACACCCCAACGAAATTCTCAACACAGCTCAATTTCAGAACACACACACTCTTTGACTCTACATTATACCACACGAACACACCCTCACAGGAAACAATAGAAGAGGCGCCAAGACCAACAACGACCACTTCTGAGGATGACCCATAAATAGGTCGAAACATGTAAACAAGGTACGTTAGAATTTAACACAAGAAAGTCTTATCATACATATTCTGAAGAAAACACATTTCACACTTCACTGACATAACACACTTCACTGCTACAACGCTTCAAATAACAGAACATCAATTACATCCTTTAAATAGTGAGTATAATATACCACCCTTCTATTTGTAAAGTCCTTAAGCCTATTTTTAAATACATTTTTGGTTATTGGTAAAACCTTTCAAGATGATAAGAAGTATAAGAACGTAATTTCTACGAAAAGCGTAATGAGTATGACACTAATTTATTTATTTTTTATCCTATTTAAAACTATCGAAGGTTTTGTCTGGATGCTCTGTAACTCTGCAATCACTTCAAACGTGCCGAATGATGACGAGAAGTTTCTCGGATCACGATTTTCTGTAATTCTGTATTCTCTTTGTCTCTAGTGAAGAAAGCATTGTTTCAATTCGATGTTCTTTACTTTTCTATTCTTCCCAAAGCCGTGGATTAGTGACAAGAGCATTGTTGCGTCATGAAGCCCTGTAATTGAGGAATTGTAGCGAAGCTCGAAGTCGTAATTACGCTGTTAGCGATGTGATGGATCGTGATCCGTCAAGTCAGTGGTCCACACTCACTCACTTTCACACAAAATTGTCTGTCCCGTTACGGGGTCAATATCACGGAGAAATGCAGGAATGAAAATAGCAGCGAACGTACAGCAGGATATAAAATAGATGCAACAGCGATAGGCCTAAGTGTTGCACAAGAAAACTGCCGTGATTAACTTCTTCCCATCACAGGATCCGTTCTCCTATCATCATTCTCATATCCGTTTAATTATTGCTTTCATACTCCTGTTTGGTTTTCCATAAAGCTTATAGATTTCTTCCAAATACAAGTCCCAATCGCAGCTCAATCAACTGATGGCTACTATAAGGATGGGAATGACGTTTAGTCACGAATTGACTGGTTGACTCAATACGATTTCGAAGAAGAGTTTCACTCACTGTTGCCAACGTATCGCCCTAAAATCTCGCTAACTTTTCAACAAAAAGTAGCTAAATTTCTCCAAAGTTTGTTAAAATATCCCCAGAAATTTCACTAAAAACTATAATAATAAATATCACTAAATAAAAATAAGAAAAACATACATATGCGGAGAAAAATAACATTTCCTCGTCGTCACCCTCTTCTCCAGAGTCTGGTTGTATTGTTGACGGCCGTTATGTTGAGATGGAAGGTATGGGAACAGCTGATTGTGAATACACTACACTTGATCCAATCACTGACGCTATATTTTCTGGGAAATTGTAGTTATGAAAATTTTAACCTAAGCGTTTGACCACAATTTTTTTCTGAAACCTAACACTTTTTAAACATAATATATTAATAGTAATATACGTTACAAGAGCGGTATGTTGACGTTTTCATGTTCCAGGAAAAGATTGAAAAAGCGAAACGTAGTTGACCTTTTTTAATTTCCGAGAACATGAAAACAAACATACCGCTCGTGTATCGTACATTATTTTGTGCGAAGATCGTTTATTACATCCCTGAAAGACGAATTTCTAATTAGTTGCAATGAAATCTCCATCTTGGTTTCTGTTTAATGACGGCAACTTCGGAAAACCAAAATATCTTTCTTCAACTATGTTTCTATGTTTTCTGTGTTTACTATACTCCAGCAGGCCATGATATACGTCTGTCTTTTTTTCCTTCAGTCTATAAATGCGAACTTAAAATAAACGGTAAGGTTATGTAATGATTTACTTCTCATTTTAATATTTTAACAATATTATTTATATAACATATTGCAGTAATAACTTCCGCATCTGGAATCTTGTTGATTTTTTCACGGCTTCCGTAATGTTACTTGTATCAGGAATGCAATAAGTTTCGTGGAGTAGTAGACTTTACTTAATTTTTGCAAATATTTAAAAACAATAATTAACATTGCAATTTAGGTGAAATTGCAGTGGTAAGTTTCCAATTTATAATTATTACTATGTTAAACGTCTCTAAAAATAATATGTTAAAAGCCTAAAGCAGTAAAATGAATGTCGCGCTTAAGCGGTAAGAAGAGGGAAATTGTTATGTGTGTTACGTTGGGAATACTGAATGTGGTATTTCACACATGCCGCGTATTGGTTCTGTGCGGAAAACAGCAAAAACGCACGATCTCGCACAAAATATATTAAAACCAGTAAAAACTAGTCTCATTTGCTTCACAAAAACTGTCGGCACAAGATTATAAAACTCAATTGCCTCTAGCCGGGTCGGAGTGGAAAATCTCCGCGTTGCGGGGAAGAACCAAGATTAAATCAGCTGCAATTCGCGACTCGTCACGTGTCAATCAAAGTTGCCGCCGTTTATGGGTGTTGGAGCAGTAGCATTGAGAGAGACACCTAACCCGTGAGAATCATTGAATCAGCATCTTTCACCCCTGATCACTGATCACAAATATATGAGATCAGGGCTTTCACGTATGAATCATTAGACGACTCAGTCATGCACCCATGCCTCTTCTAAAACTAAGAAGTGCAGGACTTCAGTTGAATGATTTAACTTAAAAAAAAGAAAGAAAAAAGTAGACGAATATCAAAATCAGCAGAAAAGTCGCTAATCGTATTTTATAAAATTTGTCGCCGAGACTGATTCAAAATTCCCTAGATTTAGCGACTTATCGCTAAATATGCCTACACTGGTTTCACTTCTTACTTCAGTTTTCCCGCCAAACTCAGCTAACCATTAGGCCTACACTATTATAGCTTTGTTACCGTTCCATCATCTAAAAGTCTATGTAATAGCAATAAAGGTCTTTATCTCATAAACGATTAATTTTCGGACCCATGTTTTCTGGAAATTTTTTGCTTTTCTTCGTTTTTATTTTCATCCTTAAATTTTTTTACCATTACTTCTAAAACAGCTTGTATAACGGCTTATTACATTCGATCGAATTTCGTCAATTATGAAGAGAAAAATCTACGTTAAAATTGGTCAAACAATTGGAATAACTTGAAATCTAATTACGCATTCTTCCTTTCCTTACCTTTTATACGTAATTTGTCACGTCTTCCAGCACTTGCCGGGACGATCAATATATCGTTTGCCTCTTAGTCTATAGTTTATTGTCTGTTAATATTCTTCTATTATTATATTCGAGCTAAAATTGCATATATTCTCCATTTTTAATAATTTTTTTTTTATTTCTTGCAAATTTTTTTGTTTATAAATCCGTCTCCCCCTAGTACACTCAACAGGTTGCTGGACACGCATTTAAGATTCGGCTCATATCTTCTCCTATGGTAAATCTATCTTTCATTAGCATACGGCAATGTTTATATTGCATTCCATTAGGCCAAATCAGTTCAGAAGGTGACAAGAGATTAAGACTCCCACCTTCACAGACAAACGGAATTTAATGGCAGTAGGGATGTTAGTCCTACGTGCCCTCCGCCTTTACCCCCAAGGAAATGCCCCTGGTACTCATTTCTGTTAGAGTCTGTGTAGATCTCAGGGCCATAATGCGGCTGGAGGGATTAGATCAATGAAAAAATCCATGATCCCATTGGGAATTGAACCCGCAACCTTCCTGCTTGCAACGTTACGATTTAACCGCGACGCTACCGCGCGCCCCTATTATATTATATTATATTATATTATATTATATTATATTATATTATGTTATATTATATTATATTATTTTATGCTCGACCATGCCGAAATGTAGTAATTATACACCTGGTAGCAGCCCTTTAATGTAACTCATTAAAGTACACCTATTCATTAAAGTTCAGGTGTTCCACCAATCAGAAAGAACCATTGTAGCAATATTAAAGCGTAAGTATTGATTATTCTCGGATATGCAATCGAAAGACAACTAGCACGAGACATTTTTTTCTCGGAAAAATCAATACTTTCGCGTCTGCGCACATCTCACAATTTACGAGGTATTGCACAAGGTTAGTTCCGCTCCTCAGTCAGATAAGAATAACATGAATACTTATGAATAATTTCAAGTTAGAAATATGGTCGAGCATAAAAAGTCGTATGAAACTTGACTATAATGGTAATTAAGACGCTCGTATGGAAATTATGAAGCTCGCTTGCGCTCGTTTCATAAACATACTCGCATCTTAATTACTACCATTATAGGCTCGTTGCATAATGTACTATTATTATACTGTATTATGTTTTATTATATTTTATATTTCATTTTATATTACATTACATTACATATTATATTATATTATATTATATTATATTATATTATATTATATTATATTATATTATATTATATTATATTATATTATATTATATTATATTATATTATATTATATTATATTATATTATATTATATTATATTGAGAGGCGCTGATAAAAGTAGCCTACGTCCCGTTTGATTACGATTGCGATATTTTGAGTGCTTGAAATTCCATTATCGTATTCTATCGTATAGTATTTTATGATAACGAAATGAGTAAACTTCTACACCAATGGACAATTTTATGCAATAATCGATTGTTGACATTCTTTCTGTCAGTACTTCATCAGTTATCAGTCGAATTACTGTACACGCGTCTGTTCGCATTCTGCAAAATGACTCACTCGATACAAGAAAGAGTGGAAATTTTGGAAGCGTATGTGAGAACATAATCGAGTAAGGAAACTCGCGTCCACCGTTGTGGCTGAGGGGTTAGCGAGTTTAACTCCGAACCCGCGGGCCCGGGTTCGATCCCCGGTTGGGACGAGTTGCCTGGGTGAGGTTTTTTCGGGGTTCCCCCCCCCCCTCACTCCTATGGATGTATATCAGATAACTTTACCAGGCAATTGGAACCCCACTCATCTTCGCCACTTCCTTTCCTCCCCTATCATCCTTTCATTCAACATCCCGTTACTTCTTCTGGTTTTCAGATCGCTCTATAGGCGGCCCTCCGAAGCTGCTGGCTCTCTCGACCGGTCTCCGTGGATTGTATTCTTGCGATGATGGATAGCTTCTGCAACGGAACCCAGAGCAGACCTTCTCGGGGAGAGGACTTCCGCCTCGGACCGTTAAGGGAGCCTTGGGGGGGGGAGGGTTGCCGAAGCAGGAGTGGTACATGGACTCTGTTGGCTGTAGGGATAGGGCGTTAAGGGGGTCAAGGGCTTACCTCGGTGCGCTTAGAGATGGGTGGGCACACAACTCATCCCACATGGGGGGTGTACAATAGACCGCAGAGGTCGTAGTGCGTGGGATGCTTGTTCCCTGCCTCCTAAAAAAAAAAAAAAGGAAACTCGCGAAATTTTCAGGGACAAATTTCCGGAGGGAGAACAACTGGCAAAGAGAGCAGTACAGGGTTCGGTTAAAAAGTGGTACGTTACGAGATCTGTGCAAGATGTGAAAAGAGGAAGAGTTCCTTCAGTTCGCACACCAGAACTTATTGAAGCTGGGCGTACCTGAACATGATTAGACGTGCATAGCTGTGTATTGATGCTACAGGGAACCACTTTCAACATCTTCTATAAAAGGTGAGTCCTTTCCAGAACTTCGCTTCTGTATTTACTCTATACTTACACGGACTACTTTTATCTGCGCCACCCTGTATAATTACAACTCTTGTATATTAAAATATCGATTACCATATTTCACTCAACATCTCACAGTCGGCGAAGTTATTTATAGAACGTTGTAATTATAATTTCATTACCAGAGTAATTAATTTATCATTTGCCTTCAAGTTATAGTCCTCTTTTTTCATTCGCCCATTATTCCCATATAAAATTACCTCGTATTTATGGGATCTAGTTTAAGTCTCTCTTTCTGCTAATTGCGGCAAAAACCTCATAGTGTCGTCGTGTTGTGTTTTTTAAACTGTTTACAGTTAAAGGCATCACTTCGTCTATAACAAACGCTTTTACAAGTTTGCATGATACCGTGGCAAGGAAAAAATCTCATTACAAATTTACACCACCTTCACTACACGAAACGAAACTAGCCACACTAAGAAATCGCTACCACAATAATTATATTATAAGAAACTTGTCAAATGCAATGAAAAGTTGTCCCAATTAATATATTTTTAGGCTTTAGCTAATAGAAACGAAAATCATTATGTAGGTACTTGAGGTTAAGATACGAGGGTGTTTAAATTTTATATAGAACTTAATATTTCCCATGGATTAAAATAATACTCGGCCTGCGAGCGCAGTCACAATGTTTATTTATTTTATTATTTTTTTTTTTGCCATTGATTCTAAAAGCGCACGTGTGACAAGGGAACGGTCGAAGAGTACCAATCATGATGATGCAGGATAATGATTACAATCAGTTACACTACCGATCAAAAGTTTTCGATCAGCTATGAAAACAGCTATATACTTGACTTCAATGTACAAACACATCGGAAACACTAAATAGACCAACAAAATAAATACTTTCTCTCTCTAGCATTATGATATGATAGAATATTCAAAACGAAATCCCTGTTCTAACCACAAATCCATAGTTGTTAAAACTTTTGACCGGTAGAGTATCATTATAGTGACATTAGTAATGTTCTCGGCTCCTAACTGTAACCTGTATTCATAATATGATGCATTATAGAAAAAAAGAAAAAAAAACACGGACAACTATATTTAAAAGACAATATACTTCATAAACAATAGGAGCGAGTAGTTACAATTCCTGCAACACAATGCATTTACTACAATTCATAGTCATTAAAGCTGTGAACTGCAATAATAATTAGGGATAGTGCAATTGCAGTATTACAGCCCATTCACATGTACAGAAACGTACAGAGAACTAACGTTTAAGTGTAACAGCAATTATTAGGTAACGTGGGAGAGGCAGTGAAGACGTAAGTGGCCTAACTGACGTGCCAGGAGCAACACACACATTTAATTACAAGAGTGTATATATGCACAGAAATAAATAAAGAGAAATAGAAAGAAAGAAAGAAAGAAAGAAAGAGAAAGAAAGAGAGCAAGAAAGAAAAAAAAAATAAGAAAGAAAGAACGAGAAATAAAGAAAGAGAGAAAAGGAAAGAGAGAGAAGAAATAAAGAGAGAAAGAAAGAAAAAAGAAAGAAAAAGAAATAAATAAAGAGAGAAAGAAAGAAACAGAGAAAGACAGAAAGAAAGAGAACAAGAAATAAAGAAAAAAGAAACAGATAGAAAGAGAACAAAAAATAAAGAAAAAAGAAAGAGAGAAAGAAAGAACGAGTAATAAAGTAAGAGAGAAAAGGAAAGAGAGAGAAGAAATAAACAGAGAAAGAAAGAAAAAAGAAAGAAAAAGAAATAAGGAAAGAAAGAAAGAGAGAAAGAAAGAAAGAGAGAAAGAGAGAGAGAAAGAAAGAAACAAAGAGAAGAAGAAATAAAGAAAAAAGAAAGAGAGAAAGAAAGAACGAGAAATAAAGAAAGAGAGAAAATGAAAGAGAGAGAAGAAATAAACAGAAAGAAAGAAAAAAGAAAGAAAAAGAAATAAAGAAAGAAAGAGAGAAAGAAAGAAAGACAGAAAGAAAGAAAGAGAGAAAATAAGAGAGAGAGAGAGAAAGAGAGAAAGAAAGAGAAGAATAAATAAAGAAAAAAGAAAGATAGAAAGAAAGAACGAGAAATAAAGAAAGATAGATGAGGAAAGAGAGAAATAAACAGAGAAAGGAAGAAAAAAGGAAGAAAGAGAGAAAGAAAGAAAGAGAAAAGAAATAAAGAAAAAATAAAGAGAGAAAGAAAGAACGAGAAATAAAGAAATAGAGAAAAAGAAAGAGAAGAAATAAACAGAGAAAGAAAAAGAAGAAATAGAAAGAAAGAGAGAAAGAAAGAGAGAAAGAAACAAAGAAAGAAAGAGAGAAAGAAGAGAAAGAAAGAAAAAGAAAGAGAGAAAGAAAGAAAGAGAGAAAGAAGAGAAAGAAAGAGAGAAAGAAAGAAAGAGAGAAAGAAAGAGAGAAAGAAAGAAAGAGAGAAAGCAAAAAAGAGAAAGAAAAAAGATAGAGAGAAATAAAGAAAGTAAGAGAGAAAGAAAGAGAAAAAAATTAAGAAATAAAGAGAAAAGAAAGAAGGAAGGAAATGAAGAAAGCAGGAAAGAAAGGAAGAGAACTAAATAAGTAAAGAAAGAAAGATATAGATAGATAAATAAAGAAATAAAGAGAGAGGTAAACAAAGAAATAAACAAAGAAATAAACAAACAAGTGTGCTTAAATGCGACAGGTTCATGTCTCTAGATTTAGTGGCGTGTAAAACAACTCTTGCGGGACAAAATTCCTGCACACCGACGACGCTGATACAACCTCTGCAGTTGCGAGCGTCGTTAAATGAAACATAATTATTAATTATTTTTTCATAGTTTCTACCCAAAAGACAGGTCTTTCACTGCAAGTTTAGCATTATGCAATGTTCCACCTTCCTTTTTGTCTTCGCATATGATCCATATTATCTTAGTGTTGTATATCAGCTGATATTTCCTCTGCCCCGAACATTTCTTTCTTTCACCATTCCTTCCAGTTCATCCTTCAGTAGGCAGTTTCTTTCTAGCCAGTAACCCAGCCAATTTCTCTTCCTGATCAGTTTCAGCGTTATTCATCTTTCTTTCACTCTTTCAAGCACAGCTTCATTTCGTATTTTGTCTATTTCACATGATCCATTCTTCTCCATAACCTCATTTCGTCGTAATGTCCATCTTTCTGGTTCAAAGAATGCCACACTCCGCAGAAATATCACTGCATAACTTACTTACTTACTTACTTGCTTTTAAGGAACTAGGAGGTTCACTGCCGCTCTCACATAAGCCCGCCATTGGTCCCTATCCTGAGCAAGATTAATCCATTCTCAATCATCATATCCCACCTCCCTCAAATCCATTTTAATTTTATCTTCCCATCTACGTCTCGGCCTGCCTAAAGGTCTTCTTCCCTCCGGCCTCCCAACTAACACTCTATATGCATTTCTGGATTTGCCAATACGTGCTACATGCCCTGCCCATCTCAAACGTCTGGATTTAATGTTCCTAATTATGTCAGGTGAAGAATACAATGCGTGCAGTTCTGTGTTGTGTAACTTTCTCCATTCTCCTGTAACTTCATCCCTCTTAGCCCCAAATATTTTCCTAAGCACCTTATTCTCAAACATCCTTAACCTATGTTCCTCTCTCAAAGTGAGAGCCCAAGTTTCACAACCATAAAGGACAACTAGTAATATAACTGTTTTAAAAATTTTAACTTTCAGATTTTTTGACAGCAGACTAGATAACGAAAGCTTCTCAACCGAATAATAACAAGCATTTCCCATATTTATTCTGTATTTAATTTCCTCCCGAGTATCACTTATATTTGTTACTGTTGCTCCAAGATATTTGAACTTCTCCACCTCTTCAAAAGACATATTTCCAATTTTTATATTTCCATTTCGTACAATATTCTCGTCACGAGACATTTTCATATAGTTTGTCTTTTCGGGATTTACTTCCAAACCTATCTCTTTACTTGATCACTGCATACATTATAATATTAAAGTACAATATTATCGATTTCATGTTGCCACTTTTGTCTTGTCTAGCAATAGCTTTTCCCCCCAGGGAGACAATTTAAAATGCCGCAATAGCCGTGGCGTTATTAACATTATTTAACAGCAACTAACGCGAAAATGAAATCCCTATAGCTATGGTTTCTGTAGGACACATCTGTGAAATGGCCATATAGAATAAATAGGCTACCTGCCGAATTCGAAAATAAATAAAATTGTCTAAATAGCACACGTTTCGAATAAAAAAAAGTATAATAATTTAAAACCGAGTTGCCAGAGACAACTGAGAATCTCGTAAACAAATTGTGTTTCGTACGCGGGGACCACCTGCCCAGAGGTCCGCGACATATACGCAGAATTGTAACAGCGCCTCGGAGATATGTCTCCCGTCACAACAGCGGCCGCCGGTCGGTCGAGTCGGCGCGGGCCTGCAATTAGGCCTGCAGCCAGGTGCTGCCATGGCAACACCAAGGCCCTCTGAATCTTGCCCGAGGATCGCCGCCGAAAATACGCCACAAGATTTCTACGAAGTAGTGTTTGCTGTTCAAGATTAACGTTCCTTTGTGTACGTAAGATGGCTATGAAAGATGACAGACACTAGTAATAATTATTTTATTATTTATGTGTTTACTTACTATTTGTTTATTTACATATTAGTTCTAAGCATTCATTTACCGATCGATCATTTGATTAATACTTGCATATAAAACCGAAATAATATAGCTACACCACACGGAAAGAACACACTATCGCATGCTCTCTTCATGAAACAATACTAACAATACCATCCAATCGCACCTCCTCATACTCATCCTCTTTCACAATAGCCCTGCCAAGACTCTGGAATTCGCTACCTGCTAGCATCAGGGACTGTCGAAATAAAATTGAATTCAAACGCAAACTTACTAGGCACTTTGACAGTAATTGAAACTCGTTTAGACATGGTTTCTTGTAAATGGTTTCCTTAATCTATCACAAACTATTTCAATATTCGGTAATTTCATCACTGCATAATTTTGTTATTCTAGGTTTAATTTGTAATTCAGTAAATATAAAATATTCTTTGTTTTTCTATGGTAAATTATCTAGCTTTCGTTAGTCAGGTAATCTTTTAGTACTTTGATTTTTACTGTAATTGTAATTGTAAATTTAATACTAATTGTAATTTTATTTGTAATTGTAATTGTAAATTTAATACTAAGTTAATTGTAATTTTATTCTTCATATTATAGTTGGAATCTCCTGGTAGAGGAGCAGAGAAGGCCTGACGGCTTTATCTCTACCAGGTTAAATAAATAAATACTACTAATACTAATATCAATATGGGAAATGTGTGTTATTATTCGGTTGAGAAGCTTTTGTCATCTAGTCTGCTGTCAAAAAATCTGAAAGTTAGTATATATAAAACAGTTACATTACCGGTTGTTCTGTATGGCTGTGAAACTTGGACTCTCACTTTGAGAGAGGAACAGAGATTAAGAGCGTTTGAGAATAAGGTTCTTAGGAAAATATTTGGGGCTAAGAGGGATGAGGTTACAAGAGAATGGAGAAAGTTACACAACGCAGAGCTGCACGCATTGTATTCTTCACCTGACATAATTAGGAACATTAAATCCAGACGTTTGAGATGGGCAGGGCATGTAGCATGTAAGGACGAACACAAAAATGTATATAGAATGTTAGTTGGGAGGCCGGAGGGAAAAAGACCTTTAGGGAGGCCGAGACGTAGATGAGAAGATAATATTAAAATGGATTTGAGGGAGGTGGGATATGATGGTAGAGACTGGATTAATCTTGCTCAGGATAGGGATCAATGGCTGGCTTATGTGAGGGCGGCAATGAACCTTCGGGTTCCTCAAAAAGCTAGTAAGTAATACTAATATCAGCAAGAAATTGAAGATATCTAATTAAATAAATTTCTGGACTAAGGCTGTCGAACAAAACAGACTGTGAGGCCAAACGTTTCTGTCTACATTATAATGTTTTAGTTTTATTTGTTTATTGAGTTTATACTTATTAATTTATTAGCGTACGTATTATTTGCCTTAATTTGTCTGACCACACTTACATTTAGACGACCATAGTGCTAAAGCTAAGGTCCAACTTTAACGTCACGTGGAAGCTACAGATGTGGCTTCTAATCCCACTTTGAGCATAGAGTAAACCTATATTTTCCCTCATCCTCAGTATTTTACCTTTGGCGATGGCTTGAATCTAAATCGTTGTATTTTTCCACGAACTGACGTATCTCAGTTTCTGTAACTCTTCAGGAGAGAAATTTCAAATTTTTCCGCTCTGTTCGGACAGTTATGTATTTTTACATACTTTTTATCACAACTTTTTTTACATTTGTAACCAAAGGAGTCTTTTACAATTACGTAGAAATAATTTGTTTTATTTAAAAAAAAAACCTTATAAAATTATTACTGTTTGAGATACGTCACTTTGTTAAAATATGAAATACTTTCATCTGGTAGTTACGTCACATAGAAATGTAAGCCTACGAAATTAATAATTCCCTTCAATTAATTAATTCATGAAAATATAACATATTACGTCATTAAGTAGTCTATGTATTTAAGAAAAACAGAAGAATAACTGAAGTAGAAAACTACATCTGAATTGTCAGCATAAAAATATGATACGTAAGACTATTTTATAAAAAATAAAGAAACGAAGTAGCCATAAGGAAGTAAGTAAGTAAGTGAACGATGGGTTCATCGTTGTAACTCTGCAGATAAGTAAGTACTCAATACGCTCTTCCCAATACAGCATTCCAATTAAGGGGTTAGGTACATCTTACAGCAGTAAAATTTTAGAAATATTCAACATTTCTTTCCTCCATTACTCTATCTTATACAATGATAAAAATTAGTATGTGTAAAACATTGTCTTTCTGCTATATGAAAAAATATTTTTAAGAATTAAAAAAATTATTTACTTTTTGTTTTTATTTATCTATTTTTTTCAAAATTCAGTTCACTGTGCAGTAATGAAGTGTTTCCCACATGAATAAAAAAAACTATTCAACATTCTGTGATGAAATTTTTTGGGTTTATTAAAAAATGTCATATCTACAATATGATGCAAGATCACTTCTCTATTTTTGATAGATTGTCTGATAAAAAATAAATTCATTTTACAAAATCGTCAAATATATAATTTTTTTTTCATATAGCAGAAGGACAGTATTTTACACATACCAATTTTCATTATTGTACAAGATATAATAATGGAGGAAAAAACATGTTGAATATTTCCAAAATTTTTACTGCTGCAAGGTGTACCTAACGACTTAATTTTGGACAAACTAATATAAAGTAAGATAAGTAGTCTAATATCGCACTCAACGAAGATTCTCTTGCGAATACTGAATCGACGTTTATGAACAACAATAGACCAGTTCGGCTTCAGGAAGGGTAAAGGTACGAGAGATGCAATTAGACTGCTACGGAAAATCAGAGAAAGATACCTAGAGAAGAATAAAGAAGTGTATTTGTAGACCTTGAAAAGGCTTTGAACAGAGTGGATTGGAATAAACTGTTGGGGATCCTAAAGAAAATTGGTGTGGATTGGAAAGAGAGAAGACAGTTCAGTAATCTTTATATGAAACAACGAGTGAAAGTCAGGATAGGAGAAGAAATGTCAGAATGAAGTGAAATTGATAGAGTGGTACGTCAAGGATACCCTTTATCACCTACCCTGTTCAACATCTACTTGGAGGATTTAGTAAAGAACTGTCTTCAAAACATGGGAGGAGTGATAGTAGGAGGAACAAGAATAAAGTGCATAAAATTTGCTAATGATATGGCGTTGTTAGCAGAAGAGGAGATGATACTAAGGGATATGCTACTGGAGCTAAATGACAGCTGTGAGCAGTATGGAATGAAGATAAATGCAAATAAAACGAAGACCATGGTCATAGGAAGAAAAATACAGAAAATAACCTTTCGAATTCTAAATGAGGCAGTAGAGGAAGTAGACAGCTTCAAATACCTGGGGTGTACTATATAAACAGTAACATGACCTGCAGCCAGGAAGTCAAAAGAAGGATAGCAATGACAAAGGAACTTTTTAATAAAGAAGGAGCATCTTCTGCGGACTAAGAACTAAGAAAAAGAACTAAGGAGGAGGCTAGTGAAGTGCTTTATATGGAGTATGGCATTATATGGGGCAGAAACATGGACATTACGACGAAGTGAAGAGAAGCGAATAGAAGCATTTGAAATGTGGATATGGAGAAGAATGGAGCGTGTGAAGTGGATAGAGAGAATAAGAAATGAAGCTGTGTTGGAAAGAGTGGGTAAAGAAAGAATGAGCCGAAACTGATCAGGAAGAGGAAAAGGAATTCGTTGGATCACTGGCTGGGAAGAAACTGGAAACTGCCTACTGAAGGATGCACTAGAAGGAATGGTGAACGGGAGAAGAGTTCGGGGCAGAAGAAGATATCAGAAGATAGACAACATTAAGATATATGGATCATATGAGGAAACAAAGAAGAAGCCAGAAAATAGGAAAGATTGGAGAAAGCTGGGTTTGCAGTGAAAGATCTGTCCTTGGACCGAACACTAAATGATGAATTCTCATTTCTACCACTGCTCTTTTTATTCATACTTTCACATCACTGAGTCTGATTTTGTATAGTTTAAAAGGACGAACGGAGGTATGAAGTGAGAACGCTCTTAAATGAAATCCACAGCAGCCTTACAGCTAAAGACTTTGGACTAGTTAAAATTCTGACAATTGAGAAACCGGTTTTCAGAAGACTAAGAAATCGCTTATAAACGGGACAAGTTACTCAGTCGTTCTTTTTTAGTGGTACATTTTAATTCCTTCGTAGAACTGAGAGTAACTGCAGGGAATAGATAACCATCCAGTATGAAGAAATGAGGTAATCTGAATACGCATTTCCAGAAATTAGGGGAAAGCAGAGCACGTCCCTCGGCGGTGTGTTCCACAGACACATCTGCCAGACGGAGAGGAGGAAGTGGGAACTGGAAAGTGTACAATTAACGGCGAATTCAAATATTTATTCCATTAATGTATGACGTTAAACTTTGAGCAGGTTTTGCGGAAAGAAAATTATAAACTATTCATTGGTCTCCATGTATACTAGTGAGTTTATTAGCAATATATTCTTCCAAGTCACTCAATCGTAGCTCAGTAGATTACTTTCTTGTTTTAATTGGTTATTTAAGGACGCTGTATCCACTACTGGGTTATTTAGCGTCGATAAGACTAGTGATAGCGAGAAGAGTTCGAGGATTTGCCATAGATTACCTGACATTCGCCTTACAGTAAGGGAAACCCTAAGAAAAAAGCAAACCAGGCAATCAACCAAAGCGGGAATCAAACCCACACCTGAGCGCAACTCCGGATCGGTAAGTAAGCGTCTCAGCCGACTGAGCTACGATTACCGTCTTAAAATAGTGACCGACATTCGATTCTCGGCAGAGCCCATGAGTGGATAAATTGAGTTCAAATTAAATAAGCTGTAAACAAAGGATGGCATGAAGACCGGCGACTAATCAGTGATAGTGAAATGAAACTAATGGTGGTAGTCAAAGCATTGTAAGAACTTTCGACACCTACAATGTCTGTCATAATTCTCACAGAAATAAACTGAGATCGAATTCCGGTTGCCTGTGATGAGAAGCAGTCAGTTGACTTACTGAGCTCCGACTTCATATTTCGAGTCGTTATGATCCCACTATGTGGATAAAAAACATCATATACATCTCCTTCAAATTGTAAATTTAGGCGTGCCACAAGGTACTGTTTTAGGGTCAACATTATTTTTAATATATATTACTTTGTTATTGAACGACGATGTATAAACTTTGTGATTGCGAGATGGTATTTGGCGAGATGAGGCGGAGGATTCGCCATACGGTTGGAGAAAAACTCGGACAAAACCCAACCAGTTCAGTGGTTAGGTACAGCTTACAGCAGTAAAAGTTTGGAAATATTCAACATTTTTTCTTCCACTACTACATCTTTTACAATAATGAAAATTAGTATGTGTAAAACACTGTCCTGCTATATGAAAAAATTATTTTCAAGATTTAAAAAAATTATTTACATTTCTTTTCAAAATGCAGTTCCCTGTAGTGATGGAGTCTTTGCCACTTAACTCAAAAACTATCAAACATTCTGTGACGACATTTTTTGCGTGTATTTATGCATATCATATCTATAATATGACGCAAGATCACTTCTCTACTTTTGATAGATTGTCTGATAAAAAAATAAATTCATTAAAAATGATCAAATATCAATATTTTCTTATAACACAAAACAAAAAAAAATATTATTTATCAAGGCGTGTAGTTGAAAGAGCACGATATTGTAAACATGCGTTTCAGCAATAAAATAAAAAAGAGAGAACATGAAAAAGTTAATAAGTTTATGAGTTATGAGGAAATGCTTCATCACTGCACAGTAAACTACCACCATTAAGAATGTTGAAAAAAAAAATATATATATAGCATCTAGAATATGCCATTAAGAAAGTTCAGGATAACAGGCAGGGTTTGGAATTGAACGGGTTACATCAGCTTCTTGTCTATGCGGATGACGTGAATATGTTAGGAGAAAATACACAAACGATTAGGGAAAACACGGAAATTTTACTGGAAGCAAGTAAAGCGATCGGTTTGGAAGTAAATCCCGAAAAGACAAAGTATATGATTAGGTCTCGTGACCAGAATATTGTACGAAATGGAAATATAAAAATTGGAGATTTATCCTTCGAAGAGGTGGAAAAATTCAAATATCTTGGAGCAACAGTAACAAATATAAATGCCACTCGGGAGGAAATTAAACGCAGAATAAATATGGGAAATGCCTGTTATTATTCGGTTGAGAAGCTCTTATCATCCAGTCTGCTGTCCAAAAATCTGAAAGTTAGAATTTATAAAACAGTTTATATTACCGGTTGTTCTGTATGGTTGTGAAACTTGGACTCTCACTCTGAGAGAGGAACATAGGTTAAGGGTGTTTGAGAATAAGGTGCTTAGGAAAATATTTGGGGCTAAGCGGGATGAAGTTACAGGAGAATGGAGAAAGTTACACAACACAGAACTGCACGCATTATATTCTTCACCTGACGTAATTAGGAACTTAAAAACCAAGAGTTTTTAGATGGCAGGGCATGTAGCACGTATGGGCGAATCCAGAAATGCATATAGAGTGTTAGTTGGGAGACTGGAGGGAAAAAGACCTTTAGGGAGGTCGAGACGTAGATGGGAGGATAATATTAAAATGGATTTGAGGGAGGTGGGGTATGATGGTAGGGACTGGATTAATCTTGCACAGGATAGGGACCGATGGCGGGCTTATGTGAGGGCGGCAATGAACCTTCGGGTTCCTTAAAAGCCATTTGTAAGTAAGTATATATTTTTTAATCGTAAAAATATTTTTTCATATAGCAGATGGACAATGTTTTACACATATCAATTTTAATTATTGTACAAGATATAGTAATGGAGAAAAAAAATGTTGAATATTTCCAAAAATTTTACTGCTGTAAGCTGTACCTAACCCCTTAAACGGACCAAGCCGGAATCAGACTACGACCAAACCTAATTCCAGATCAGCAGGCAGACGCGCTATCGCCTGAGCTACACCTGTGGCTAAATGACTTGTTAAAAATTAATGCAGGAAAATTTAGTGGCACCTTATATTCATATTTATACTGAAGACACATTTGTAATTTTTAGCGGTTCAACCTAGTCTAGTGTAAGAGTATACTAAATTGCCAGTAGAGGTACAAATGTTATTATAAATGGCAAAATAATGAAAATTTGCTTTAAAAAGTTCGTTGTTTGTCGAACAAATATGATATATTCAGATTTTGTTCTTTTTTTTTAATTGAACAAATATATATAGGCCTAAGTATAATTTATTGAAATATTATAGTAAAAAATATGAAGAAGAACAGCAAGTTTATGAAATGTCCTATACCTGAACGTAAATGTTACACAACCACTGGACTAAATCACAGCCAGAGTTACGGGAAAGAGTTGTATAACTCTATATTCATAATAAATCCAGATCTAGGTAATTTTAATTTCGATAATTTTAAGAACAAAGTCAAGCATTGTTCAATATGCATGTCCTTTTTTTTCTTACTATCAACATATTTTTTCATTCAAACTTGTATTCTGTTCTTGGTTTGATACCATAATTTTGTCTTAATAAATTCTTTTCGTTGTATTCTTCTTCTTCTTCTTCTTCTTCTTCTTCTTCTTCTTCTTCACTTCATGGTATGGGCAATTGCCCGTTCCGGCTTCAAAGTTCGCTCCATCTTCTCATCGGTCGTCCCTGATCTCTTCGTCCTTTTGGTTTATAATTTATTGCTTTCTTGGGAAGTCTGTAGTCGTCCATTCTCTCTACATGTAATTTCCAATCTTGTCTGTAATTATCTATTTTATCAATAAGTGGGTATACTCCTAGTTCCTGCCTAATATCTTCATTTCTAATTCTATCTAATCTCGTGCATCCTTTTACTTTCCGCAAGAATCTCATCTCTGCCGCTTGTATTTTAGTAACTTCAGGTTTTGTTGTAACCCAACTTTCACTTCCATATAAAAGAGTAGGGACTGCCATTACATTGTAGAATTTCATTTTTGTTTCCTTTCTGCTTTTATTCTTCAAAATTCTATTAATTGTGCCACATACTGTCTGGAATGATTGTAATTTTATTTTTATATCATTATCCTTTCTGTAACTTACATCACATCTCAGGTACTTAAAATTTGTGACTTGTTCTACGGCTTTATTATCTATTTTAATCTTAGATCTTACAGTATTTTTGCCTTGAAATGCCATTACTTTTGTTTTTGTATTTGATATGTTAAAGTTATGCTTCTGGCATATTTTATTTAGTTCATATACTGCTTTTTGTAGTTTTGTTTCAGTATCTTGTATTACAATCATATCATCGGCAAATACCAGAATATTAATTTTTATTCCTCTATCAATTAAAATTCCAAGATCTACTAAAATGTTCCATTGTCGAACAATTTCGTCAGCATAAATATTAAACAGTGTCGTATTTAACCCTCAAATTGGCAAAAACTTCATTTCTCACACTAGTTTATTAAACCTTGTCGGACCTGAAGAAAACAACTATCGCAATGTCCATATTTTATATGTTGTAAAATATTATAGTATTGTCAAATTTTAATTTATTCTATCAATTTTTTTTCTATTGTCTATTAAAATTATAGTATATACCCTATTAACCTGTTGTATCATATAGGATACGTTGTCAATTTAAGAGTTAAATTTTTTATTGTACTGAATTTTTGCAATATTGTATCTTAGTACAAAATTTACATTCATTTCTCCCCTAAATGCCATCGACCTGGGCAGGGATCGAACCCGCAACCTGGAGCACAGAAGTCCAGCGCTATTCCGACTACGCTACTGAGGTCGACTAAAGGAAAAAAAGAACGAACAAAAAATATATAAGAAAGAAACAGAAATAATATAAAGAAAATGGGATGATTGTGGAAATAAAGGGGAAGGAAAAAGAAGGAAAGAGAAAAGAAACAGAGGCAGTAAAATAAAAAAATACAATATAATACAAATAATGAACGAAAGGAAAGAAAAAAGAAGAAAGAGGAACTACGGAAAAGAAAAATCGCAATAACAATTGAAGAAAATAGAGAAAAAATAAATAAGAAAACGGGAAGGTGTTATAAATAAATAAGATTAAGATTAAAGTATAAAAACTAGGAAAGAAGAGAGATGAAATAAAATCAAACTGAATAAAAATTAGGAAAATTAAACACATAAAATAAATATAAGTATATGATAAAAATGTACGTAAATAAACAAAAGCAGAAGAGATAGAAAAAATATGAAAATATAATTAAAAAAACAAAGAAATAGCAAAAAGTCGAATGTTTACAACCCGTGGCCCGACTTGTCTCACTCCTGTGTACGTACTAGGCAAGTGAACATGTTTATTATACAGGCGCAATAACTGAAGATCGGCTTGCGCTCAAGGGAAGCAGCTCGGCCACTCACCCGGGAATACTTCCCATCCAACACAGCCTCTATTCCTGCCCATTGTAAAAACCCACAGATAAAAAAAATCTACATTTTAGTGTCCATTATCACCTGCAATTTCTTTTATTGCTACTATCACCGTTTCGTATAATATTAGGATACAGGTACAGCCTTCCAGTCGGGTCTATCTGTAGACAACTACTCACATGGATTTGGTCTAAATATAATCCCCGTCCTCCGCTGTCACTCATGTGTTTAAGATTTAGCTCATTCGAATAACGAACTTTCAACAAAAGGGACGTGTGTTCGATATTTTGTGCAAAATGTTTACTAGGAGGTGATTTTGTACAGGTGTTTTAGCCACCGGCGTAGCTCAGCCGGTAGCGCGTTTGCATGCTGATCCGGAGTTGCGTTCGGGTGCGGGTTTGATACCCGCTTGAGATGATTACTTGGTTGGGTTTATTCCGAGGTTTTCCCCAACCGTAAGACGAATATGCTAAATCCTCGACCTCATCTCGCCAAATACTTTCTCGCTATCACCAATCCCAGCGAGGCTAAATAACCCAATACCCTGCTCCATTATTGACGTTTAATAAATTATATCCATTTGCCATACATGTGTTAAGATAGATTTTCATAAACACTTTAAATGGCCATTTTAGTCAAAATTTTAAGTTCTTAGGTTTTGGTATTTTTAGATTGTTGTTTAGTCAACTATCCGAAGACAGGTCTGAACCTCAAAAGTGACACCACTTATGAGGCAACTAGGCCAGGAGATAATGGGGTAGGGTGGCCAGTTCCTTTTCCCCTCCATTGCATACATCGCCGATTAGCTACATAGGCCTAATATACTATTTTTAGATTATGGAAGACAAAATTCTTCTCCAAGAAGTTCTCTTATATGAAGTAGGTCAATTTTAGTAACTGTACGTACTTGTAACAACGCTAAATATAAAACCAAATTTTGTCTTCTGTTTTCTCCGTTACAGATTTTTACGCATTTTTTCACTAATAAAAAATAATAGTATACACCAGTAGTTCCCAAAGTGGTGTTTGCGACCCCATGAGGGACCGTGTAAAGAGCTGAGAATGGTCGTGAGATGGTTTACAAAATGAAATAAAAATGCCTTATGGACATACATTTATTTTGAATTTAGAAGAATAAATCTGGACAAAGTTTAAAATAAAAATAAAAATGTATCAGTAGTTATAATGTAAAAAATAGTTAATGACGTAAATTTGTCTGTTTTTTTTTTTTTTTTTTTTTTTTTTCCAGAAATACGCTTCTCAAATTTGGACTAAGTATTTGATACACACACAGTGATATCACAGTCTAGTATATACAGTCACGAAGCTCAATACGTAGTAAATATGCATCCATAGGTAGTTGCCAACCACTAGGATCGCTACTATCGCCTCATTACAGACAATGCGACATAGTACTTGCACAGTCTATTGTTCCTAGTACCCTCATAAACTCAAGCTTCGTGACTATATACTAAACTGTGGTGATACCATTTTGAAGTTAAAGGAGATTTCTCGCTATTGTTTTTGATGGAAATCGTAGACAAGAAACTTATACAAAATAAGTACGAGGTTGCTAATGTTATCAAAAATTTAAGACCTTCTTTTGCAAGTTCGAGATATTCTTTTGTTATAAAACTTTTCTAATAGACAGTACAAAGGCAAGATATCTCAAGAGAACGCTAGTAATCTCAAAATAGACACCTTCCCGCTTTGCTTACGAGTTAGCGAGGGAGAACTTTCTTGTTGAGGACATCCGAATAACTATCTACACCCCAAGAGCAAGAACTGCTACGAACAAGGAGACAGAAGAGATAAGAGATCTGGTAGGAGTTTTATCCAACTGATACCATGGTTAATCGAAACTAGACTTAAGTTTTTAGACACCCGGTAGTCAGTTTTTTCTGCCATGTAAACTTGACCCTTGACCAAAGTTTTTAGACACCCGGTAGTCAGTTTTTTCTGCCATGTAAACTTGACCTTTGACAAAGTTTCTAGACACCCGGTAGTCAGTTTTTTCTGCCATGTAAACTTGACCCTTGACAATTTTTAGACACCCGGTAGTCAGTTTTTTCTGCCATGTAAACTTGACCTTTGACCAAAGTTTTTAGACACCCGGTAGTCAGTTTTTTCTGCCATATAAACTTGACCCTTGACCAAAGTTTTAGACACCCGGTAGTCAGTTTTTTCTGCCATGTAAACTTGACCCTTGACCAAAGTTTTTAGACACCCGGTAGTCAGTTTTTTCTGCCATGTAAACTTGACTCTTGACCAAAGTTTTAGACACCCGGTAGTCAGTTTTTTCTGCCATGTAAACTTGACCCTTGACCAAAGTTTTTAGACACCCGGTAGTCAGTTTTTTCTGCCATGTAAACTTGACCCTTGACAATTTTTAGACACCCGGTAGTCAGTTTTTTCTGCCATGTAAACTTGACCCTTGACCAAAGTTTTTAGACACCCGGTAGTCAGTTTTTTCTGCCATGTAAACTTGACTCTTGACCAAAGTTTTAGACACCCGGTAGTCAGTTTTTTCTGCCATGTAAACTTGACCCTTGACCAAAGTTTTTAGACACCCGGTAGTCAGTTTTTTCTGCCATGTAAACTTGACACTTGACCAATCAGGAATTAAAAAGCGCGATCACTGAACTAGCAGTACTTGGCTACCACCATAAATTCTGCAAAAAAAAATATTTCCATAATCCAAGTGAAAGTGTGTGAACTATATGAGAATCTATGTGAAAGGTACCATTATAAGTATTTAAAACGCAAAAAAAACTAAGTGAATACCGCAAGGAAAACTGTTAAACTATTATACTATCTTTATGCACATTCGTGCGCTTTACTTCCTATATAAAACTTGTCTATGTACTGCGAGAAAAGGTCTAGTTCCAATATTCCATCAATAGGTAGGCCTACATATTATTTCAATTAATTTTCCCCCAGGTGAATGCATCTCTCCAAAAGTGGATTCAATATCCATCTGTGACTGTCGTAATTGTTTTTTAATTTCTTTCGGAAAATACAAAAAAAAAACTATTGCTTAAAATCTTATTTTGGACTAGCCGTACCCGTGCGCTCCGCTGCACCCGTTAGAAATAAATATAAAGTAATTACATAATTAAAATAGGACATTTGATCCAGGGAACATTCGTGTTTGATAGAAGGATAAATCGTTTATTATGTTACTTAATTTAAATTTAACTAAAGAATTAAAATGCGATCATTTTGATCCAGAGACCACTCATTTGGTCATAAAAATTAGTTTAGGAAATACAGGAAACGAATGTACAGAATAGCCTATCAAGTTTTCTGTGCATAAGAATCTATTTTAATCTTACCTGTCCTCGATTCACTCAGAAGTTACTGTGACAATATTATAGCATTATGTCCATCTAGAGAAACTACACTTTCCAATGGTGAATTAATAATTAATTATACAAATCGGTTAATTTAGCTTCCGATATTACTTCACAGAAACGCAGAAACATTATCTGTAGGCTATCTTTCATAGCTTTCGATTGTTGCTGTCCAAGGCCCCTTACAGACGAAGTCATTTGTTTTTTAGTTCATTACACGGCCTTAGATGGCAGTTATTTTAATTTTAAAACTCATTTATCTCATTAAATATCAGTCCTATCAAAATTTTTCAAAGAATAAAATTTATCGGCAATGATTTTTAAAGAAATTTTTATTATGTAACATTTTTCATAAAAAGCAATAATAAGCGAGATATTTCGATTTATTTAATTCAAGCCCCCTTATAATCCCCCTTTTAAATAATGTATTTTGAATGCCATATAGCCTATAATCTAAGTTACAACGAACTTAATTTATATTCCAATTTTCATCGAAATCCGTTCAGCCATTATCGCGTGAAAAGGTAACAAACATACAGACAGACAGACAGACATACAAACAAAAAAATTTCAAAAAAGCTATTTTCGGTTTCAGGGTGGTTAATTATATATGTTAGGGCCAATTATTTTTGTAAAATCGAAAATTACCAGAAAAATTTCGGCTACAGATTTATTATTAGAATAGATGGCATCCACTGGTTTAGAGTAAAATTATAGTTGTTTGCAATTTTACTGTGATTAGTATTTTTCGAATGGGGTGAAAAATCGGTACGGTAGTGGGGATTCGGAATTGTTGTCACCGATTTTTTGTCACCCGGTGATTTCGTCACATATTACATTTTGGTACTGCAACATTTTGTCACCAATTCAATTTTGTCGTCACCATATTTTGTCACCAATTTCATTTCTTCATCACTATTCGCCACCACAATTTTCCCTCCCTTCGTGTATCTTCCCTTGACGATATCTACTGTATATAAAATGTTATGGATGAGCTAACCACAATCTTCGATTATTTTGATGATAATTATGTCATGAATCGTACACGTAGCAGAGGTAGACAGCAGCCCATGTCTCTTGCAAATACATGGGAATTGTTATATTCGGACTAGGGAAAACCTGCCCAGAACAACTGTCTGGGGTTGTGCCTGAGATTGAGGTGTAGGGGTAGAGAACGGGACATGTGTTCAAAGTCTGCACTCGGTCGTTGGTTCGAATCCCGCTGGCGCTGTTTACCACAATGTAATTTTCATAGCTTTCTCCCGCATTTGATACAGGGCGTCGCTAGTAACAGGATAAAAATTAAACCAATTAGATAGATGGGTACAAAGCACGTACAGTCAGAAGTCCCGTGCATTGGATTTTAGACAAAATTATGGTAATATAAAATTTGTATTTATAATATTACTCAATAAACAAATTATCTAAATTATAGAATTTGCATATATATCATATAATTTGTTTTTTACTAAATAGTCTGGCTCTAGCGATAAAATATATAATTTGAACTGGTAATGGAAATTACGGGAAAATGACTGAACGGATTTTAATAAATGACCCCTCATTTTGAAGCTTGGACATCAAAGTTTTTCAGAAAAATAGTAGTTTTCAGTGAAATGTCAATTTTTCAACATAATTTTCCTATTTTCCAAAATCCATCTGTCGTCAGTTTTCAGAACTAGCTAGTAGTGTCCTGAACGAATTTTATATTATACAATTAAAAAAACGCTAAACAAGCTAATTGCATTTCAGAATAAAACAAAACACACACTACAGTAAACAATATTACACGAAGGCCATGATCTGCTAGAATGCTGACATATTTAGAGCTCCAATTAAATTGGTTATTAAAAACGTAAGTTACTAAAAATAATTTACAGGTTCGATTCTGTGGTGTGTAATTTTCTAGGTACAGCTGTGTATTGGATATTAAAAACTTCTAAACCTGAAGTGGTTTGATAACATTATTACCATTAGAAATGAAATATTATTGTAGTTAATGCCATGATGTGACTATTTTTCATTAATTATACATATTAATGCTATATTGATGATATGAAAGTGAAACGTTTTGCGGTTATTTAAGTAGATGTAGAGAATAACTTAAATTAGATTTTGATTTCTATATTTCAGTGAGTGGCAGCTATATCACTAGTTTGCTATAAAAACCTTAAGCTGATTTCTACCTCAATATATCGGCACAGTCTACTATATACAGTCGCGAAGCTCAATATGTAGTAAAAATGCAAACATGGGTAGTTGCCCACCACTAGGATCGCTACTATCGCCTCATCATCGCAGATCTCTTTCCTAGCAGCCGAAAAATATGTTACACTTTCGTTGTCGTCTTCTTTTGGAAAAATTAACACCTTCCTTCCATTATTGAAATATTAAATGCATAAAGTTAATTTATTATTTTAATGAAGTATATTAAATTCCACCATAAACTCGAAGATACCTGCAAGAAATAAGTTAATATAATTTTTGTTTGTGCAAAACGAACTGAAATTTACTATAATCGCTTCACTCATTCAAGATTATAGCGATAATTAACTATGAAACCAATAAAGATTAATTTGCATTTCCCTTTACAACAATAATAATGGAAATATGAATTAATGGAGTAACTTACGTGTACTGGTACTTGTAGTGTAGGCTTACGTAGTTAACAAAGTGGAATGAGGTTAAGCAATAATAATCACACCAGAATTGGAAATAAAACGTGATCAATAAATGTTATTGTAACAGACTATTTCTAAGTCTCTAGTAAAGCAACAAATAAAAATAACAACAAAATTAACAGCTATAATTAAAAACATATCCTTTGAAGAAAAAAGTAGGCCTAAGCAATAATAATCCCACCGGAATTGAAAATAAAACGTGATCAATAAATTTCATTAAAACAAACTTAGGTTTTTCTACGTCTTTAGTAAAGTAACACATAAAAGTAATAACAAAATTAATAGCTACAATTAAAAATATATCCTCTGAAAAAAAAGTAGACCTAACATTCATTTCTCTGGAAATTTAGCAGCCTAAGTGACAGAACTTTAACCGGTATCTAATGTCCTTTCGGTTAGACTGAAACATTTCATTGTGAAATTTAAGGATATAATGTATTCTAACAGTCACAAAGAACTTCAAATTAACAGTTTTGTTTCTGCACAGCATTCTTGTGGAAACCCAGGAACCTTTCTGAATCTTTCGGAAACCGGAAAAAGGATAACTCTGGCCTCTTTCTCTTACTGTTGCTACAGTTTATAGCATTACAAACGTCTCCTCCTTGTCCCATATTATTATTCCAATTATTATATTTTAGCCATTAACATTTTCATTATAACCAATAACGAACATTTCACAAGCATCAATGTGAAATACGCAAGGAGCTAGCACTCGATAGAAATACGACACAGTCCAAAGTCAACCATGGACAGTCTATTGTTTCTAGTTGCTAACCACTTGGAGCGCTTTATCACGAGATTTGCAAAAAAAAAAAAAACACCTCAAGCTTCGCGACTGTATATAGTAGACTGTGATATCGGTTTGAAGATGTTATTCGATATCGTATCTCAACAACCAACAGGAACTCCAATTTTAACGAACACTATAAACGCAGTGACCCACAAACATTGATCTCCTTCAACTGTTCACTGCGATATCAAAATTGCGTTAGGGGACCGAGCCTACAAAATATCCCGCAATTATGGAATTATGTGATATTTGGCACCATGCCGTAATTTATTCGGTAGGGAGGACCGAAGCACGCAGCTGCCTCGATGACGCCGAGGGCTACACTCAACGCGACGGCGGTTGTGACCCAGCGCCTACATGTGTCCACGGATCCAGTTTACATGGCAGAAAAAACCGACTACCGGGTGTCTGAAAACTTTGGTCATGGGTCAAGTTTACATGGCAGAAAAAACCGACTGCCGGGTGTCTGAAAGCTTTGGTCAAGGGTCAAGTTTACATGGCAGAAAAAATGACTACCGGGTGTCTGAAAACTTTGGTCAAGGGTCAACTTTACATGGCAGAAAAAACTGACTACCGGGTGTCTAAAAACTTTGGTCAAGAGTCAAGTTTACATGACATAAAAAAGAACTAGGCGTACCGGGTATTCATACTTACTTACTTACTTACTGGCTTTTAAGGAATCCGGAGGTTCATTGCCACCCTCACATAAGCCCGCCATTGGTCCCTATCCTGAGCAAGATTAATCCATTCTCTATCATCATATCCCATCTCCCTCAAATCCATCTTAATATTATCTTCCCATCTACGTCTCGGCCTCCCCAAAGGTCTTTTTTCCCTCCGGCCTCCCAACTAACACTCTATATGCATTTCTGGATTCGCTCATACGTGCTACATGCCCTGCCCATCTCAAACGTCTGGATTTAATGTTCCTAATTGTGTCAGGTCAAGAATACAATGCGTGCAGTTCTGTGTTGTGTAACTTTCTCCATTCTCCTGTAACTTCATCCCTCTTAGCCCCAAATATTTTCCTAAGCACCTTATTCTCAAACACCCTTAACCTATGTTCCTCTCTCAAAGTGAGAGTCCAAGTCTCACAACCGTAAAGAACAACCGGTAATATAACTGTTTTATAAATTCTAACTTTCAGATTTTTTGACAGCAGACTGGATGATAAAAGCTTCTCAACCGAATAACAACAGGGATTTCCCATATTTATTCTGCGTTTAATTTCCTCCCGAGTATAATTTATATTTGTTACTGTTGCTCCAAGATATTTGAACTTCTCCACTTCTTCAAAAGATAAATTTCCAATTTTTATATTTCCATTTCGTTCAATATTCTCGTTACGAGACATAATCATATACTTAGTCTTTTCGGGATTTACTTCCAAACCCATCTCTTTACTTGCTTCAAGTAAAATTCCCGTGTTTTCCCTAATCGTTTGTGGATTTTCTCCTAACATATTCACGTCATCCGCATAGACAAGCAGCTGATGTAACTAGTTCGATTAATTAAAATGTGTCTCAATGAAACCTACAGTAGAGACCGTATAGGCCAGCTTCTGTCTGATGCTTTTCCAATTCACTGCGGGCTAAAGCAAGGATATGCACTATCACCTTTACTTTTTAACTTCGCTCTGGAATATATCATTAGGTAAGTTCAGGATAACAGAGAGGGTTTGGAATTGAACGGGTTACATAAGCTTCTTTTCTATGCGGATGAGTAAATATGTTAGGAGAAAATCCACAAACTATTAGGGACAACGCGGAATTTTTACTTGAAGCAAGTAAAGCGATAGGTTTGGAAGTAAATCCCGAAAATACGAAGTATATGATTATGTCTTGTGACCAGAATATTCTACGAAATGGAAATATAAAAAGTGGAGATTTATCTTTCGAAGAGGTGGAAAAATTAAAATATCTTGGAGCAATAGTAACAAATATAAATGACACTCGGGAATAAATATGGGAAATGCCTGTTATTATTCGGTTGAGAAGCTTTTGTCATCTAGTCTGCTGTCAAAAAATCTGAAAGTTAGAATTTATAAAACAGTTATATTGTCGGTTCTTCTGTATGGCTGTATGTAACCTGGACTCTCATTTTGAGAGAGGAGCAGATATTAAGGGTGTTTGAGAATAAGGTGCTTGGGAAAATATTTGGGGCTGTAAGGGATGAAGTTACAGGAGAATGGAGAAAGTTACACAACGCAGAACTGTATGCATTGTATTCTTCACCTGACATAATTAGGAACATTAAATTCAAATATTTGAGATGGGCAGGGCATGTAGCACGTATGGGCGAATCCAGAAATTTATATAGAGTGTTAGTTGGGAGACCGGAGGGAAAAAGACCTTTGGGGAGGCCGAAACATAATACAGTAGATGGAAGGATAATATTAAAATGTATTTGAGGGAGGCAGAATATGATGATAAAGACTGGATTAATCTTGCACAGTCTAGGGAAATTTGATCCGAACAAAAGTAACATTGTAAAATTCCTTTGAAGAATGAAAAGTTACTTTTGTTCGGATCAAATTTCGTCACTTTTAAAGGACAAAACTAAAATTCTTTCAATCATTTCTTATCATAACGTACTGCTCTCTTAAATTAAGTGAGCATATTGGGAATTAAATCAATGGCTTTCTCAAAACACGCTATGAAATGTTTCATAGAAACAATTTTTATTTCGAAAAGGAAGAGAAAACGAGCAAAATTATATAAAACCTTTTTGTCTGAAATATGTCAAAGAATAAGTCCATAAAATTAATGCCACTACTTGGCGGCCGGGTAGCTCAGTTTGTAGAGCAGCTGGCTACAGACTGGAAGGTCCCGGGGTTCGATCCCAAGTGGTGACAGGATTTTTTCTCATTGCCAAACTTTCAGAACGTCCCCGAGGTTCACTTAGCCTCCTTCCCGGCGGTAAAAGGCGGTCAGAGCGTGGTACCGACCACACCACCTCATTCTAGTGCCAAGGTCATGGATAGCATGGGGCTCTACTTCCATGCCCCCCCCAATTGCCTTCATGGCATGTTACGGTGATACCTTTACCTTTTTTACCTTTTACTTTCGGTTCATCCTGCAGATCAAACAGAGCCAGTGAGAGAGAACACCAGTGGCGTAGCGTCAATGTAAGCTAAAAAGCTTAGCTTCTCCAGTTAATAATAATTTCATAATAAACCTGCAGTTTATGGAGAAAATTATTTATTAATTTTAATAAAATTTATATTTACGCGTTAAATATTGTGATGCGGCAGCTCAGGATGACTTGTGATGCAGCAGTAAACAAGAAGCCTGCACACACCAGCTTCCAAGCAGACTGGTTTCTTCTGTGTAATGAATTTTTTTAGTTGGTTATTTTACGACGCTTTATCAACAGCTTAGGTTATTTAGCGTCTGAATGAGATGAAGGTGATAATGCCGGTGAAATGAGTCCGGGGTCCAACACCGAAAGTTATCCAGCATTTGCTCCTATTGGGTTGAGGGAAAGCCCCGGAAAAAAACCTCAACCAGGTAACTTGCCCCGACCGGGAATCGAACCCGGGCCACCTGGTTTCGCGGCTAGACGCGCTAACCGTTACTCCACAGGTGTGGACCTGTGTAATCAACCCTGCAGATTTTCCATCCCTTTCTAACTAAACTACCCTAGTCGCAAGGATCCCAAGAAGCTATCTTTAACATTTACAGTAAAATAAGTAGTTTCCGAGTTATCCCTTTTCGTCAGTTGTGTTCAGTTGAAGTGTTAGTGTGCATTGTGGCTGATATAATAAATAATGAGTGAAATAACAGTTCCTGACACTAATTTACTTGAATTTTTTTTAGGAAAATTGTATTATCAAGTCTGACTTACGAACAAAAGTGTGATTTAAAAAACAAATGACCGACTCCCTTGCTGTCAATGAAGGACACAACCAAAAGACAGACGCATACTTACGTAATGATACTAATATTGTGATTTCTCTAAGTACGACAGGGAGTGAGCTAATGTTATACGTTTACGTGTCTATTTGTTAAGAGATATGTATAAACCGTGAAATCATATTTTACTACGTATCATTTGAGGTCATGCCTTATTGGTGTTACTTACGAGGTTCCAACCAATCTTCGACTGCTGACTTGAAATTGACAACTATTTATTTTAAGACTGTATTTTTGTAATACGTTTTCTTATATTGCATGAAAGACAACTTGAGTTAGCTTCCCCTGCTCAAAATTTCATGCTACGCCACTGGAGAACACAACTGTTTAACTCCCTGTTCTGTCATGGTAATCAATATTCTAATTAAAAGCACTAATTATCATATTAAAGACACGTCTACTGCCTCAACAGAGTAACTCAATTCCTACAATTTGACGTTTCCCTATCCCGTAGTAGAGTATTGGAGAAATTTGTAAACAATACGGTCGAGGAATAATATTTTTTATTTTGTTTCCATACATTATGCATGAAAGTCTCGTATGTCCCATGCTGTTTTAATAATTTATTTCGATTTCAACATGAGGCTTTGCCATGTCCGAAGACCATACGCATGAAATATAGATTCACCATTTCAAGTTTAGAAAATGTCACATTGGTTTGACGTTTCTCATGTTGGAACGTTAGTATTTTTTTAACAAACATTGTATACATACAATACGTCGTATTTCTAGTGTATTTCTTTTATTTGCTTTTGTTTATACGTTGTAGGCCTACTTCAGAAACGTCTATAAGCTACGTACTCTGAAAATAACTTATTTTAATATTAGACGAGTTTGTCATGTCCAGACTATTACAATCTACTCACTCCTAGAAGTCTAATATTCATAAACTACTATTTTATTAATAACACAACATCCAAACTTGAAATGAAATTTTAGTATAAAATTTTCCACCAAATGAAATAGCGTATTCCATTTAAGGAATGTAAACCCAGTACGAAACTTTTAATCGAAAACAAGAGAAAACAAAAGCCCACCCAGCTCTATTAACAATGAGTAGGTAAACGATCACACGCAAGAATTGTTAACATGCTTTGTATGTCTTTCTTTTTCCATTACATACAGCGTATGACAACCGTACAAAGAAAACAAACGAATGTAGGATTTGAGTAACCATGGCAACTTTTATGGATATGTCGGAAGCCTTGCGTTTTTATGTGGCTAACTAACTAATGTATCTGATATGAAAAATCAATTTCAACCTATTTCTCTACCTAGTTTAAAGTTTATGCTTACATAAATAGTGTTCTGAAAAGAATACAGATTAAATTGAAAGGTAATTGTATGATGATTTTTACTCAAGACAAAATAACAAATTAGTTCGAAACTGATAAGGTGCATAGCTACAAAATTATCTAAGCTATAGGTCGTGGGTTTGAGCAGCAACTAGGGCCTTGGATATTTTTACTGTCCTATATTTATTTTAAGATGAAGCCTAAGAAATATTAAGGGGAGGCAGAGGTGAATATTTCAAAATCCACAAAATTTATCCGATTTGTTTGAAATTGATCATGGGTACTAAGTATGTTATTAGTAACGGGCATACTAGGTTTCAACTTTCTAAGCACAACAGTTCTGTAAATATTAATAATTTTATAAAACTTTATATCGTTTGATATAAAATGCTCCATGCACCATATTGTAAGAAATTTTCAATATTTCTTTTTATTTATATGTTCAGAGAAGGTATATAAATAATGATAAGAATTAGTTTATTATGGGAATAATATAGTAATGCAGTTATCTTGGTTTTAATTTCATACTTTTAAAGGGCACAAAATCAAAAACTAACATCGGAATAAGAAAATAAAGATAATACAAATGGAAAAAACCAAATTTCATTTTTTCTTCAGTTTTGTTCGAAAATTTCACCTCTGCCTCCACTTAAATCGTCCATACTTAAAGAGTTACAAATTAATTTATATTTATTATTTTTAAATGTCAATATCATTCTTATTGTCGACCTGGTTGGCGAGTTGGTATAGCGCTGGCCTTCTATGCCCAAGGTTGCGGGTTCGATCCCGGGCCAGGTCGATGGCATTTAAGTGTGCTTAAATGCGACAGACTCATGTCAGTAGATTTACTGGTATGTAAAAGAACTCCTGCGGGACAAAATTCCGGCACATCCGGCGACGCTGATATAACCTCTGCAGTTGCGAGCGTCGTTAAATAAAACATAACATTTTAACATTTAACATTCATTCTTACTCATGTCTAGGGCCGTGACATCGGTATATTTGTATTAGTCTGAGATGAACACAAGAAGCCGGTCAGAATGTAGTCGGTGTTTCAAGTACAGGTAGCGGAAGCGAATTTGACACACGCCTAAGCAAGCACGTTCCGTGTTTTGTATACGATTATTGCGTGTTATAAAATCAAGACAATACAATCATTGTAGGCCTATATAAGGGTTAATATCGGAAAGGTCTGAAATGCTGGTGAGGTTGAGAATAATTGTTGGAAATCATACTTAAGGAGAGAGGATGGTATTTTTTGGTGAAAAATGAGTAAATTTTCAGAAAAAAAAATTCTTTAAAATGCTCTGTGATATGTGTGGAATGCATAGCATAACATTTTGTAGGTATCTGTGTCCTTATCGGATGTTCAGTCGCCATTTTTATAGATTTTTAAATCACTCGCCCACTTTTATTGTTGTTTCCGGTAAATTAAATTTTCAAAAAAAAAAAATTGTTTCTTTAAAATACTCTTTGATATGTGTGGAATGCATTGCATAACATTTGGTGGGTACTTGTGCCCTTATCGGATGTTGAGACGTCATTTTTAAACTTCCTGCGCTATGGCTTTTTAAATCACACGCCCCCTTTATCGGTTTCCAGTAACTTCACGTTTTTATGCTACATTGCCAGACAAAAATGGATATAATTTCTGAACTATTAAAGATACATGCATGAAATTTAGAACACACATTCTTTAAACTATTAGGAAACTTTTCCCTGTAACAGAATTTTGTTAATTGAGTTCATTTTTAAAATATGTCCGTTTGTTTGCAAGAAAGGAAATCAGAAAATTGTTATTAAAATTTAATTGTTTATTTTATAATTTAGGGACTAATATCAAAATTCTGTTACAGACAGTTTGTAGACCATGCTTTTGCAAATACATTGCAAAAAACTGTTTGAATCTATCTTTAAAAACGGTTTAGATATATCGGTTTCAGTACAATCCTGCATTGGGTACATTTTTTTTTTCAAAATTGGGTCCCCAAATTTTTTTTTCAAAATATTTTTATTTGGTTGAGTTGCTACGGGTATGAGCTCTCTACATACAAAAAAAATTAATATTTTACACCAAATAGGAAAAAAACTTAAAAAATACCATCCTCTCCCCTTAAATTGTCACAAATTTGGTAAAACATGTCTGAAAAGATGTTTCTAGAGTTTTGAATTACAGTTTTAGAATGCCGAAAACTGTATATGGCGTACAATTTTGCTTTTCCTATATTTAACTGTTACATTAATTTATTTATCACATCTATTCTGTACCTTACTTTTCTTGCACTTTGTTCGCCTGATTTCGGTTCCTGCTGCAGTAATCAACATTCATTTTCAAAGTTTCAAATGAAAATGACCGCCGAGTGTCGGATAGTATAACCTTGTATGCGGAAAAACTGCGTTCAACATCGGCTGAAACCAAGGGCGCGTATGTAAAATATTTCACATCATCAATTTCATTTCTACATCGAGTTTATAACAATCGCACTTATCATCTGATAAATTTTTGCAATTATACATTATGAAACCACCGTTTTTTTTTTGTATTACTGTGTGATGTAGAAATGAAAAAAAATGTACCTAAATTTTAAATGTTAGTTCTTACAAGGGAAGTGTTTCGGCTCGAACAGGAATTTTTGGTTAAAAATTTGTACAGACGCTTACCTCACAATGGGGATGAAGATCGTAAAAGCATTCATTTGTGTAACTCTCCGTTTGGTAGGTATTGGTCAATACACTTCTTTAAAAATGTACATGAGGATTCTCTATAAAATGCATGAAACAGCATGGAGCAGAGCAATAAGCACAACATGCAGAAGCAACACCTGAACAATCTTCTGAACCACACTCCAGTGCTGAAAAATCAAATGCCACCTGAATTACATTTTTGAAGTCCGAGACTTGTTCACGATTCACGTAACCAGCTGACTGCCAGGAATACTGAAGCATAGGGCGATATACTGGAGCAGGCAACTGGTTATGAATAACAGAGTGCATTTCCATTATAAACACTCGATTTCCCAAGTTAAGTTCTGGATTCTCAGCAAGAGTCCTTATGTAATCTGTTATCCTCCGAGCATATATTTTGTTTTGTCTAAGGAAATAGATATTCAGAGTCTGGATATATTTAGTTTTTTTAGGTGGAATGATCATACATGCCATGTCTTAGCCTTAGAATGATTCATTTATTAAGGTTGCGTCCTTGTGCGCATTCAATGACTCACACAACAGTATATACTTTTGATTAGCTGCAATATTTTCAGACAGAACGTTGGCGAAAAATGTTCTTAAATGGGCTTTAGACATTTTACCACTCGCACTAGCTTCTAGGCTAGGCTAGGCTAGGCTAGGCTAGGCTTACGGATAAGATGTCCCATCCCCTTAACTTGTGCATTACTCTTCCCACCCCTCAACTTGTACAGTGCTCTAACAGACAAACCACACATTACACAAAAGAAAGCTTTTGGGAGCTTTACAGAGATGTAAAAATGGGCCTGTATACAAATTTTGGATACGAAATTCGTGTTCGAACCGAAACCTTTCCCTTGTTAGATAAAAGTCTTTCGAATATTAACTCACATTGAGTGTTTTATGCAAGTTTCCATTTGAAACCCAGAACGGACCTTCAAAATGGCAGAATATGCATTTCTCATAGATGAAGTCAAATTCTGAATGAAACTATGCATAGGCCTAAATACCTAAAATATATATAATTATTTACGACTTAGGCCTTATTAACGTACAATACTGCCAACATTAACGCCTCATAAATCTCGTTTCTTTTCACTAGCCACATAATTAAAATGACAATTAGGACTATTCTGTAACTTATTTACTACGTGTCTTAATATGTAGCACGCGATATCAAGTGAAATATTTCTTTCATCTAAAATTTATACTTCTAGCAGGTGGTCTCGAACCCAAAAGATAGAAAGGCGTCCAATAAACATTTAGATTCATTAACATGACATTATAGCACACATTTATAGACCTCTGTCTGAAAAAAACATGGCATTATAAACAAAAACAATCCCCCTTAGTGTCTTCGCGAATTCTTTATTCAGCAGTAACATTTCCAGAGACACATAAAATAGCTATAAAAGATTACACAACCCCCGCACTAAATATAAAGGTGGGAATCGACAAGGAACATGCAACCCACAAGCGCCGCTAGCTATCGGTTTCAAAAAGAAGTTCATACCATTGATGACAATCTCAGATATGGTACTGAGGAACACTTCCGTCTGTGTAACTGTTAATTGGGAAATTTGTTAACTTGTTTTGAGTCTTAATTAATTTTACAATACAAGTTTCAAAAACAATATAGTACTGGAATATATAATGAGTTGTTTTTAACTGACCAAATTTGTATAACGACGTTCTAGCTATGACTATTAATAATGCAATATAACTTATGACATCAGTGAAGATTTAAACAGTAATAAAATTTATTGCTGAAATTTAATTTCGAAATATACTGGTGTAATAAAAAGAACAATACAAATAAGAGCTAGACGATAAAGGGTTATTGTTCTAATTTTTGGTATATAAAAAAAAACACGTGAATAATAAGTAAAATATAAACAGAGGAACTTCATTTCCCAAGTTACCGTCGAATAACATTATGCAGTGTATTTGTATGTATTGAATTTCAACTGATGATTTTTTTTATCCAATGCCACCAGGTTGTCTTTTCGACATTTCTGGTCTTCTCTCCTGGCTGTGGCTTAGTTGTAACCCACTTCTGAGGTTGGGGCGCCTGGAAGGCGGAGTTACATTACCCCGATGATGTGATAGGATGATTATGATAATGTAGGCCAGGAGAGGTCTTAAATCTAAACTTAACCTAAATTCCAGACCATGGAACGAACACAGGAATAATCCCCTTTAAGGAAAAATTCCTGTGCTCTAACCAGGAATCGAACCCGGGACCTCATGAGCTATAGCCAGAAGCTCTGACCACTAGACCATGAGGTTTATGATGTTTATGATTATATATTGAATTAATCTACTTGATATTAATTGTACTTCACTTGGACACGTGCTTGGACAATGCCCTAAAGGCGAGCTGCTGATCAATGCTAGACATCATCGTGTACGACATGCTTTGGCGACATCGTTAAAAACTTTAAATTGGGAGATTCATGAGGAAGTACATTGTTTATCATCAGATGGTTCTTTTAGACGGGCAGACATTATTGCTATCAACGGACGCTTAAAACGGGCTCTTGTTCTTGACCCTACTATCCGTTTCGAAAGAAACCTAAATCAGGCCACCGAAGTTGATATTGAGAAGAAGTCCATATATGAACCTTGTCTGCCGTATCTTTCTCAAAAGTACAACGTCCCTCTTAAACAATGGTCTGTCATTGGTTTGCTGTTTGGCAGTAGAGGTTCAATTCCAAAATTCACATGGAATTATCTTAAGGAACTTCACATTCCTTTTGATTATGTAATGTCTATTCTTATAAATATTATCAAGGATTCTCTTCAAATATTACATCACCATCTCTATTTCAATTAATCCACTTATATTTATTTGTCTTCACCAATTAACTTTCTTTTTTCTTTAATGTATCACATCACATTTGTACATGTTTATTGTATTCAGGACCCTTGTGGTCACTCAAACTCTTTGAGCTGATTCTATAATTTATAAAAATATATTTGTGTAGCTTAATGAAAGTATGCTTGTAAATTGAATTAATCTGCTTACTTTGTATTGTATATGTTTGTATAGTTTTGGTCGATGAATTGTATATGCTTTAAATTGAATAGTAATCTGTATAGCTCTATTGATATATTGTTTGTGTTTGTAATTTGAAGTAGTTTGCATGTTATGTATTATCAATTTTTGTATATCACAACTGATTGAATTGTTTATACCTTAAATTTAATTAACTTACTTGTTTTGTATTATACATATAGCTCAATTGATGAATGATCGTTTGCGTTTGTAAATTTAATAATCTGATTGGCTATGTATTGTATAATTTTAGTAGAGCCATCGATGTAGCTCAGTCGGCAGACTCGCTAGGCTGCTGATCCGGAGCTACGTTCGGGCTTGGGTTGGATCCACATTGGGTCTCATTGAATGGTTTCTTCCGAGGTTTTCCCCAGACGTGGGACTGAAGCCGGATGGTCTATGGAGAGTCCTCGGCATCACTTCATTTCACCCCTTTGATTTGATTACCTGGTTGGGTTTTTCCGAGGTTTTCCCCAACCAAAAGGCAAATGCCAGGTAATCTTTTGGCGATTCTTCGGACCTCACCTCATCTCACTACATCTCGCCAAAATATTGTAAAAAATTACTAAATTGCAAAACTGTAAAAATTGTAAAATATTGTAAAAATTGTAATTTTGTAATATTGTAAAATTGACTTGTTCCACATCTTAAAGCTTCATTGCTCATGTAAGATCTATGGAATATAATGAATGAATGAATGTACTGGGCAAGCTGGTTTTGCGCCGACATGGTATCTTATCTGCATTTTGGTGTGCAGTAGAATGAATCTGATGAAATCGAACTAAGCTTGTGAAATTTGAAAGTAATTAATAATTAATTAGTAATATCGGTATTAATATTAATATCAATACATAATTCAGTTGTGTTACGTTGCGATTCCAGTTTAACTCTATGTTCAGGTAAGTGTAATTAAATAAGATATAACTTACAGACCTAGGCCTACATGGTATGGGACATACGCTTGGCTAATGGACAGGAATATTTTTCTTAGTGATGAAGGATGAGTGGAGTGGAGAATAATTCTCTTCGGCACCGGGAGCCAAACCCGGGTTTTCAGCTCTACGTGCTGACGCTCTATCCACTAAGTCAACACCGGATTCCAGTTCCGATGCCGGATTGAATCTTCTTAGTTTAAGTTCCAACTCTTAGTTTCCCTTTAGTGGTCAACCCTCATGCACTGTGTCACAGATGTGTGACAGTGGCACAATGTCCAACACACTATGTGCAGATGTGCACTCATTACGAGTGACTAAGTGGCCGGGATCCGACTGATTGAGCGCCGTCTTAAATCACTAACAAGGAGACGACACGCTCTGTATATCACCGAATGGAATAAGATTGTGTGAGATGAAAGTACAAGACGTACTGTTTAAAGTCATACCTGGTATGGGTGGCCAATGACCCCTCGTTTTGAAAATATTGGCTATTGTTTATGACATACTTCCGTTAGGTGCTCAATAGGGAAGCATTAGCCGGTGTAACAGCGTAGCTCACATGGTTGGATGCTGAGTTGTTATTCAGGCAACCTAAGTTCGAATCTTAACTAGTCCTATTTTTTTTTCTTTTAATAATGGTTAATATTGTGATCACAGTAATCTATTTACATATATCATATTTCTCAATGTATTGAACGCTTCATCATGTTTTAAACAAATTGTAATTAGCTAACATTGTATTGTAAAGGATAAACAATGAAATATTGCTCATGTAGGCAGGTAAGATGTGTCACTGGTGTCTGTTCTATTTCTGTAGCAGCTATTCCACATCATTTTGTCCCGATTCATTATGATAAATGTCATAAAGATACACAAAACATACATATTTCCTGCACCATGCACAGCAAATGAAAGAAGGTTGTCCACAGTCACACACATTTTTCCGCACTTCTGCTGCGAAACAGGTATCATTCACATTCACAAACACTTTTCATTCGTTTATTAATTTTGATGCATACCACGCATATTTCAACATGGCTTTGAATATAGGAGCTGACAACTGAAAGTGAATAAATTTTTTTTAATAAATAAAAATAATAACAATAACAATAACAATAACAATAACAATAACAATAATAATAATAATATCAAGCTTTAAAAAATGAGAAGGCATTAGGAGTCGAACTGAAATTGCCTGGATGACAACACAGCATCCAACCATATGAGCTACGTCGTTACACAGTCTAATGTTTTCCTATTAGACACCTAACGGAAGTATGTCACAAACAATAGCCAATATTTTGAAAACTAGGGGTCATTGGCCACCCATACCAGGTATGATTTTAAACAGTACGTCTTGTACTTTCATGTCACAAAATCTTATTTAATTCTGTGATATAAAGAGCGTGTCCTCTCCTTGTAAGTGATTATTTATGCATATATTATTGTGATTTACCGAAGTACATATGATATTTCCGTGCAGGAATCCTGCGTTATCATACGATGAAGGATGGATGGAGTGGATCTCAATCAGTGTCAATCAGCCTGAAATAGTTTTGTGTGGTTTAGCCCTAAGAATTGTCTGTTCTCAGCTGCGATTCATATTGATAGAGTTTCCGGCTATAAATTAAGCAGATCGTACTATATCGATTCGCTGACTGTCCATCGTATTGCGACCTTAGAGCAAGGAGTCCAGCTCCTAGTGGATATCTAGTTCTTGTGGTGAGATGTTCCCAATTGTTCTCACGCCCTGGGAAGAGGGCGCTGTTCCACAAGTCCCGGGGGCGAGTCCGAGTACTATTATTTGTTTACAGCGTCTACCAGAGTAGCAAGCCTGCACGCGTTTATGGTTATTGTGTCTGGCATAATGAACATGCGCAGTTGTCACCCCCAGGGCCGAACTACTCCAGAAAGAGGAGCAGCTTACATCTGCAGTAAGCACGATTCTGTCTTCATATTCTGCAACACTCAACGGCAACAGTACCCATTTGGTGTTAATAGCAATTGATAGCGGTAAGGTAATTTGTACAGATGCGAATATGAAAGTTCGAAATTTTTCTCGAATTTCATTATTTTATTCCAACATATTCCTTGACAATAATAATAATAATAATAATAATAATAATAATAATAATAATAATAATAATAATCATCATCATCATAATAATCATAATAATAATAATCATACTAATAATAATAATAATCACAATCATAATCGTAATAATAATAATCACAATCATAATCGTAATAATAATAATCATAATCATAATAATGATAATCATAATCATAATAATAATCATAATAATAATCATAATCATAATAATAATAAACAATCATAATAATAATAAACAATCATCATAATAATAATAATAATCATAATAATAATAATCATAATCATAATAATAATCATAATAATAATAATAGGCCTAATAATAATAATAATAATAATTCTTTATTTATACTGGCAGAGTTAAGGCCATAGGGCCTTCTCTTACACTCTACCAGGTCACAAAGTATACAAACAGTTAAAATTTAACAAAAAGTTACAGAACAGAATACTAACATATTACAAAAAAAAATAGTAATAGCATAATAAAATCGACACTAAACAACATGAAAATAATACAATAATAGAAAAAAGAAAGTAAAATACATTGGAATGTAGTAAAAGCAACTCATTTAGTACAAATAGTTAATATGGAAAACGTAAGGTAGAATATAACAAAATGGAATGTAATAAAATAATGAAAAAAAAAGAAAAGAAATACGAATATTAAAAAAAATTCACAATAAACAGGCTATGATAATAAATTCATCTGGTGATAAAGAGAACAAAAAGGGAAAAGGAAGGAAAGAAATATATAGCCTATATTTTTACAAAACTATCGCAGAGAAAAGGGCTTATAACTGAAAGGAATCTGAATTGAAAAAGTGCAATTTTAATTTATTTTTGAAACTAGACAATGTCCGACAGTCTCTGATATTTTGTTGTAGAGAGTTCCAGAGATGACCAGCAGAGACCGTGAAAGATGAAGAGTAGAAGGATGTTCTGTGTTTAGGAATGGAGAGTGTGATATGGTGTTGTGAGCGAGTATCTATTTCGTGATATGAGGACAAATGTTGGAAACGAGAAGCTAAGTAGCTAGGGTTAGAGGTTTGAACAATACTGAAGAGTAAAGTGAGAGAGTGAATAGTTCTTCGCTCTTTGAGACGGGCCCAGGACAACATATTTAGTGAAGGTAGTGACCATAGGCGCATCGCTTTACATTAAAAGAACTGTAAACATTCAATGCAAATTTAATGCATGTTTCCAATTAATCAGGTTATTTATGCGTCCTTATAACTAAATTTAAAGAATAATTCTGGGGCGTTTTCACAAAACTTAACATCTATAAAATTTTGAATTTTGATATATTGACGTATTCTTATGTTTTGGCACACGTTGAATTCATTGGCGTGGCCGAAATTTAGCTAAACTTAATATCTACCAGTGTAAAATGTCCTTCAAGATTTCTACAGGGTGTTAAAAATAACGTTTACAACGTATCAGGGATGATGCAGGAGGTAAAAACAAACGTATTTTGTAAGTGACAAAAATTTGGCAGATGCGCCGTTTATTGTGTACGTAAGTGTTAGTGCAATCCATAAAGAACGAGACCAATTGTCGTTTTAGAGGCGGTGTTCAAACTGCCGTCCATTGAAGGCATTGCACAACTGGTACCTTCGTACTATGGAGAGTCTGCAACGCTCAAAAAGGCCAACATTGTCTCGAATAACATGTGCAGCTTCAACAACGCGAGCAACTAAGTCTTCTGCCATATGGATTGGTAACTCATACACAAGACGTTTCAGGTCTCCCCACAAAAATAAATCCAGTGGGTTAGGTCCGGTGATCGAGGTGGCCACGGTACCTGTCCACCCCTGCCAATCCCACGAACGGGGAATGTAGCATTTAGGTGGTTCCTGACACGACGATAAAAGTGTGGAGGGGCACCATCATGCTGAAACCATATTCGTTCTCTGATGTTCAATTGGATATTTTCTAAAAGTTCTGGTAGGACGTCGCGTAGAAAAAAATAATTACCACCACGGAGACTGTTAAGGACCCTTTTAACTTGCTGCAAACACAGCAGTACAAACAGAACTAACCATTGTGTGCTGTGACGCAAGTCAAGTCATCTACCCTTCAGGCCTTCTTGCGGCAAAACGGCGCATCTGCTAAAGTTTTGTCGCTTAAAAAAAAATGTTTGTTTTTACCTCTTCTATCATCCCTGAAACGTTGTAAACGTTATTTTTTAACACCCTGTATATTGAAAAGCCCTAATTCAATATACTACGCTTGAATCGCACGTGTCAGAGCTGGTTGGCAAGTTGGTATAGCGCTAGCCTTCTATGCCCAAGGTTGCGGGTTCGATCCCAGGCCAGGTCGATGGCATTTAAGTGTGCTTAAATGCGACAGGCTCATGTCAGTTGATTTACTGGCATGTAAAAGAACTCCTGCGGGACAAAATTCCGGCAGATCCGGCGACGCTGATATAACCTCTGCAGTTGCGAGTGTCGTTAAATAAAACATAATAACATTTAACGTGTCAGAGCACAAATATGAACCACCTACGCACTGGAGCAATGGTAGAATGTGAATGAAAAGAGTAACAGGAATATTATATAAAAAAACCTCACACTCGTTTTGTTCACTACCAATCTTAAGAGAGTTGCCATGAATCGAACACACACACACACACACACACACACACACACACACACACACACACACACACACACACACACACTGAAGTCTACAAATAATCTACATAGCCAGCAGAATGTGTTACTGGCCGACGTCTTCAGGTTAACGCTAGCTGAAGTTATGAACGTTATGAACAGCCTAGCGTGAGAGCTTTCGATTTAATCACACTTACAAGCAGGCTACAATGCTCCATCCGGCATACGCACGTATCATTTAAAGTAAAGTAACTAAGATACGATGCAATATTTTCGTTCAGTAACGTTTATTGTCATCCAAAAGTGCGTCCTTTTTACACACACACATTCATTTCTACGATGCTTGGAGGGGAGGAAGGTGGGGAGCTTGAATGCCCAATGCCCAGTTCGCATGCCCGGAGGCAATCACAGACGTACCCTTCTAGAATAGGATGGCGAAAGAAAGAAAGTAATAAAATTAGCGGAAATCGTAATTTTCCCAGCTACCTCGTTACCAAGTGGGGGCGATTGGTATCACTCGAACCTTATGGACTGTAGCAATAATCTTCTACCGAGACCAGAAATCAAAGAACAAGGAGCTGAGACGGCGGAGAAGGGAAATTTAGTGCCTAAGGGGAAAATGAGGGTAGTTTCTGTGATGAAAGAAATGGCACAGGGTGTATTACTCCAATTACCACCTCAGGTCTCACGAATCATGCACACTACAGCGAATCAATTCCAGAGGTCAAACTTATTCTCATGAGTTGACTATTAGCCAAACGACTAGAATAATGCAAGTCTAGTTTTTCAGATAAAGCTTCCCTGTGAAGCAGACTTGAATAATTTCAAGAGAAAAATTGTTCCGGAGACGGGTATCGAGCCCGGGACCTCTGGTTAAATGTACCATCGCTCTACCAACTCAGCTACCCAGGAACTCCATCCGGCACCGTCTCAATTTTTCCTCTTGTATCCACACAACTCGAGTGGGCTGACAAGACGCCAGAGACCCACATCGAGTGCACAAGTCTGCTTCACAGGAAGCCTTACCTGAAAAAAATGACTTGCCTAATATATACTTTACTGCAGGTACTTTAACAGAAAACCAGAATTCCAAGTCACACAGAGGTTGTGTGCACTCTCTGGTGTCTTGTCAGCCCACTCGAGTCGTGTGGATACAAACGAAAAATTAAGACTATGTCGGGTGGAGTTCCTGGGTAGTTCAGTTGGTAGAGCGCCGCACCGGTACGTTCAGCTAGAGTTCCCGGGATCGATCTCAACTGGGACATGCTAATCACAGAAACCTGCAGAAAAGTATATTCTATTATCCATGTGCTAAAAAGGATAAATATTCATCTTCCCTCTTGCTTAAAAAAGTCCCTTGTGCAGACGCTTGCATTTCCTTACTTTGACTATGCTGACATTTTACAGACTGACCTCTCCAGCGACAACAAAACGAAACTTCAACGTGCTCATAATTTGTGTGTACGTTTTGTAAGCAATGTTCGTAAATATGATCATATTACTCCATTCCTGGAAACAATAGGTTGGCTTAAACTAGATAAGAAAAGAAATTTACATTCACTTCTCCTTCTCTTCGAAATCTTGAACTTTTCTATTCCTTCGTACCTGTAGTCTCGCTTCACTTACCTTTCTTCCCACCACAATCTGAACACACGCTCTCGCCATGAAACAATACTAACAATACCATCCCATCGCACCTCCTCATACTCATCCTCTTTCACAATAGCCCTGCCAAGACTCTGGAATTCGTTACCTGCTAGCATCAGGGACTGTCGAAATAAAATTGAATTCAAACACAAACTTACTAGGCACTTGCTCAGTAATTGAGACTCGTTTAGACATGATTTCTTGTAAATAGTTCTCTTAATCTATCACAAAATATTTCAATATCCGGTAATTTCATCACTATAGAATTTTGTTATTTTAGGTTTAATTTGTAATTCAGTAAATACAAAAATATTCTTTGTTCTTAACTTCTATGATAAATTGTCTAGCTTTCATTAATCAGGTAATCTTGTTGTACTTTAATTGTTATTGTAATTGTAATTGTAAATTTAATATTAATTGTAATTTTATTCTTCATAGTTGTAATCCCCTGGTAGAGGGGCAGAGAAGGCCTGATGGCCTTATCTCTATCAGATTAAATAAATAAATACTAAATAACACTAAATACTAAATACCCGGCCCCGGAACGATTTTTCTTTGAAATTATTCAAGACTGGAGGTCCTAGTGGTTTTTCCGATCGGAGACCGAGCTTCAAACCGCGGACACCAGTGAAAAGTATGCATTAAAACGACGGGGTCCACACCTGTGGAGTAACGGTTAGCACGTCTGGCCGCTAGACAAGGTGGAACGGGTTCGAATCCCGGTTGGGGCAAGTTACCTGGTTGGGGTTTTTTTCCGGAGTTTTCCCTCAACCCAATATGAGCAAATGCTGGGTAACTTTGGGTGCTGGACCCCGGACTCATTTCACCGGCATTATCACGTTCATCTCATTCGGACGCTAAATAACCTAAGATGTTGATAAAGCGTCGTAAAATAATAACCTACTAAAATAAAATAAAAAATGATGGGGCATAATTTCGCGGGCTACTTCTATTTCTTCTGCCGTCATTAAGCTGCTTCACCATGGTTGGATTGCAGAGTAACAAATTGGTAAGAATAACAGTAGAGATGTCCACTGCTGTAGATTAACGATTAGCTTGCTTGACCATGAAAAGAGCAGACCGGGATTGAAATTCTGGTTGGGACAAGTTACCTGGTTGGGGTTTTTTCCGAAGTTTTCCCTCAACCACTTGCTGAAAAATTGCTGGATAACTTTCGGCAGTGGACTTGGGATTCATTTCTCCTTCACTAGCTTCAATTCACCTATCATCGTAATAGTTTCAGATTGACCAGGTGATCGTGGCAGACTTTGTTCCAGAATTCGCCTACAGACGCCATCTGTCTGAGGGAGCTGCACAAACCCTAGGTAGCCGTAGAGGCTTCTACAGTGGACTAATCTGCGGTGACACCATCTTCGGGAAAGAGAATGTGAACAGATTCCACCGATCTGAGGAGGCGACATAGTAACATGGAGACGGTGGAGCGTTTGCGGTTATCGTCAGAACTGGTTACTATAGTCTAATCGATAAGATGGAACCAAGCAGTGAATCACGTGCTTGAAGAGCGATCTTAACGACTTCAAAATCATCCAAATATAAGGAGGTTGCACAATAAGCCTAAGGCTGCAGTGTTAGCCTAAGGCTATCCTCCGAAAAAAAAAAACTAAGAATAGGCAACTAAAAACGTTACTCTAACAAACATTCTGGAGGCAGATAAGAAAGTTAATTTTTTTTCTTCCACCATGTTAATAATGTCAAAAGAAGTGCTTATACAAATTTTGCCCACTCGACCGCAATTACGAGGGCCGTAAAAGTAAGTTCGCCAGGGACCGTTAACAAAAAAAAACACAATTTCATTGGAAAAATTTATTACAACTGACACTGCAAATGTTGAGCTATTTTTCAACATATTCCCCACCGGAATTGAGACATTTGTCGTATCATGAGATCGACAGAGAGGTGCAGACTGCTGTCAAACGCTGGGTCCGATCCCAGGCGGCTGACTTCTACAACACAAGGATACAAAAATTAATCCATTGATATGACAAATGTCTCAATTCCAGTGTGGAAAATGTTGACAAATAGCGCAACAATTGCTGTATCTGTTTCAATAAATCTTTCCAGGTAATTGTGCTTTTTTTCGTAAACGGATTCAGGGAAAATCACTTTTTGGACAACCTCGTAATTGCGGTCGAGTGGCCAAAATTTAAATAAGCACTTCTTTTGGCATTATTAACATGGTGGAAGAAAAAAATTTAACTTTTTTATCTGCCCCCATTAGAATGTTTGCTTGTAAGTCTAAGAACATGTTTATTTATACATATTAAAACAAGATGAATCAGTAGTAATTTGTAATTGGATATTCCAATTATTTCTCTCTTATCTTAATAATCTCCTCGTTTTGTACAGGCTTATAGCCAACGATGTGAGGAAGTATGTATCTTTAAACCAATATTAGACTCTCTCACGTTGCGGGGCTTTCTGACATTGTGGTCAGCACTATGTAGGATTATCGCAGTAACGTCAGAGGACAAGCACAATACAAGGGACAAACACCCAATCCCGCGAAATGATAAGACTCTTCCGAGGTTTTCTCAGCCAAGAGACTGATGACGGATGATCTATGACGAGTCCTCGGCCTCTCTTCACTTCACCCCCGTTTGGTCTGACTACCTGGTTGGGTTTTTTCCGAGGTTTTCCCCAACCATAACGCAAATGCTAGGTAATCTGTTGGCGGATCCTCGACCTCACTTCATCTCACTACATTTCAATTAATATTTGAGAAAAAAAATCACTCCGGCGCCGGGGATCGAACCCGGGTCCTTGGTCCTACGTACCAAGCGCTCTGACCACTGAGCTACGCCGAATTCAATCCACAGCACCGGATCGAATCCTCCTCCTTCAATGTTTCCCTTTGTGGCCTGACTCCAAGTTAGACATTTATGTTGACGTATATGTCCAATGTCAACTGCCATGATCGCTTTATTCAGAGTCTCGGGAGCTCAACCTTCCTCCCGTGACTCTGAATAAAGCGATCATTCCATTCAGTTCAACTGTAAGAAACCTGGGAGTTCATTTTGAATCTAACCTTACCTGGGACAAGCATATCAAACACACATGCAAGAAAGTATTTTCCACTCTTCACTCGTTAAAAAGATTGTACCACTATCCAGCTAAATTAAAGCAGATGCTTGTACAGACTCTTATTATGCCTCATTTCGATTATTGTGACGCTTTATTCAGTGATCTCGGGGTGGATTTATCCCAGAAACTGCAACGTGTTCATAATGCGTGTGTTCGTTTCATTTGTAATGTCCGCTACTACGATCACATTTCGCCTTCTTTCGATAAATTATTGTGGCTCAGGTTAAATGAGACGAGAAAGTTACATTCCCTTTCTCTCTTATACCGAATTTTGTACACCTCTACTCCCTCTTACTTATCTGTCCGATTCCACAGTCTTTCTCGGTATCATAACTTAAATACTCGGTCACAATATGATAACACGCTAGAAATACCACTGCACACATCATCTCTTTATTCGTCTTTCACTGTTGCTACTTCTCGTCAATGGAATTCTCTGCCGCCTGAAGTCAAGGGCTGCCGAACTTTAATTTCCTTTAAATGTAAATTAGAAAAGTATCTTATGATGAGTTTTCAGACCTAACGTGTTGGAAATGTGTTCCACTGTATTTATTATTATTTTTTTTTCTTATTTTTATTATCTAAATCGTGTTTATTTATCACTTAATGCCAATATGTATTCCACTGTGTTGTTGTTTTTTATTATTAATCTATTTTTGTGTACATTTTATTCCATTGTCGGTTTCTGATTTAATTATGTAAGTCCCACTTAATTGTAATCTAATACTAATATGTATACTAATGTGTTTATTTTTATTTTTACTGTGTACATTTTTCTTTTTTTATTGAATTATCGGCTTCTGTTTTTATGTGATCCGCATTTGATTCTAACAAATTAATATGTACTTCACTATGTTTATTTTTATTTTACGAGGTAAATTTTATGTAACTACCTCTTTTGATCTCATTATGTAATCAGTATGTAATTACTTAATTCTGATCAAGTTTTATGATCAACTGTGTAAGCAAGTTTTAATCCTGGTTGAGTGTAAGAGAAGGCCTTAAGGCCTTAACTCTGCCAGGTTAAATAAAGCCATTATTATTATTATTATATTATTATTACTATTACTATTACTATTACTATTACTATTATTATTATTATTATTATTATTATTATTATTATATTAGGAGCGCACTCAGTTGAGTGACTTGTTTGGCCGGGATTCCGCAGTTAAGAGCACAGTAATCTGTACAGACATATGCATTGCAGCTATGAGAATAATTGTCAATATTACAGATATTATTCTGTAAGACAAATTAATAAATCTATAATATTCACTACATCTCGCCAGAAAAAAAAAATTGTAAAAAATTGAAGTTGAAATTGTAAAAAAATTGTAATCTCGTAAAATTTTTACTTGTTCATTGCTAATGTAAGATCTATGGAATGCAATAAATGAAATTAAAACTCCAAAAAAAAAATGCCAGCAATCGAACCACAGACCGCTTGGTTGGGAAGCTTACACGCTACCTACAGAGCCTTAGCGGCGGACGAATATTTCAGCAACAAATTACATTAATTAATTCACACATCACAAAAGACACGTAGAGCGTTACTAATAAAGACACTTGTACAGCTGATGCTGAACACATGTACGGTACACAGTCCTCTTCGGATGGGAAACTTGTCGCAACAGCCAATGAAAAGTTTCCTCTTGGCGTTTTCCCTCTTTCTTCCTCCACTACCTCACCCACGTTCGCACTGAAGATAAGTATAATAAAGATAATGTGGAACGTGTTAAAATACGCTTACTTTTAAAATAAATTATGTTAATTACTCGCTATTTTAACGCAGTGGAACTGCTAAGAGGACTTCATCATCGCCATTGTCTTCGTTAGTACACAATTTCTTATTGTCCTCGTCATGAGAGTCTTGCAAATTTATTGATGTTAGGTTTAAAATTTTATCGCCTTCTACTATATAGAGGTACAGAAGTGCTTACCGGAAGGGACATGTAATATCCCCACGCAGTGCAGCCCAAAGAGATATTTTGTGCACCAGTGATGGAATGACCTAGGTACCGATTGTGTTACCTGGGTAAGCCGGCCCCACCATCCGCAACACTACGCATTCCTTTACAACAGACCTGCACAAGGTTTGCGCTCTCCGAGACGGCTCACAGCTCATGAGCGGAAAGCAGATATTAGCTGCTCTCTGTATAAGGGTGGACTGAAAGAAGGGGTGATCTCGTACAAAATATATATAAAAGGAAGTACTATTACGAGTGTTTATGAAATGAATTCCCGTTCAGTCTTTGCAAAACTATCTTGGACTATTATTAATCAATAAAGTAATATTTATTTTACAGAAATAATAGAAATTCTATAGCTACTTAAATGTACAATATCATTTTGTTATATTTTTATTTATCAGTACATCAAAACGAGGTTTTATGCTGTTGGCAGCTGAAAGAAACAGTAGCCTACTGGTCATAATGAAACATCAGTTACAGATGTTCGATGTCTGCCTTTGTTAAAGTTGATTATAGAAAACAGTTGCTCACAAATAAATGTTGAGCCAAACATTGCAATCATTTTCACAGCCAGCCTGTGTAGTCGTGGATATTATTGCTAATGTTTAGTCTTGTAAAACTCAACCAAGGTAGTAGTATTATTCAAACGATCTTTAGCCCTTAGGTCACATTGAAGATCAATAAGTTCGAGCTGTAAATCGTTAAATGTTAAATGTTATGTTCCGTCGTTTAGATTCCTCCATACTGTACTGTAGCAGTAGGTAAGCAACGTGAAACAGTTACTGAGAATAGGCCTACACACTGCACTCCACTAGATAACTGAGTGGTCGTTTCCCTCTCCTCTACCTATAGCAAGTCTGTGTCATTCTGACATATTTTCCTCTCCGTTTCGGCGAGTGGTAAACACAGCTCTCCCGCTCCGAAGGAGTGCGCGCGCTCGTTGAGCGCTGTTTGTGCAGGTGTGGTTTACAACCTTCAAATCCGAATACCTTAAATTGGTACTGAAATATTGGAATAAACTGATGAGGATCCTAAAGAAAATAGGTGTGGATTGGAAAGAGAGAAGATTGTTCAGTAATCTTGACTTTGACTCGGTGTTTTATATGAAGATAGGACAAGAAATGTCAGAACAAAGTGAAATTGGGAGAGGATGTCCTTTATCACCTACCCTGTTTAACATCTACTTGGAGGATTTAGTAAAGAAGTGTTTTCAGAACATGGAAGGAGTGATAGTAGGAGGAAGAAAATAAAGTGCATACAATTTGCTGATGATATGGCGTTGTTAGCAGAATAGGAAATGATACTACAGAATATGCTACTGGTGCTAAATGACAGCTGTGAGCAGTACGGGATAAAGGTAAATGCAAATAAGACGAAGAGCATGGTAACAGGAGGAAAAATACAGAAGATAAACTTACGAATTCTAAATGAGACAGTAGAGTAAGTGGACATCTTCAAATACTTGAGGTGTACTATAAGCAGTAACATGAGCTGCTGCCAGGAAGTCAAAAGGAGGATAACAATAGCCAAGGAAGCTTTTAATAGAAAAAGGAGCATCTTCTGCGGACCTCTGGAAAAAGAACTAAAGAAAAGACTAGGGAAGTGCTTTGTATGGAGTGCGGCATTGTATGGGGCAGAAACATAGACATTATGACGAAGTGAAGAAAAACGAATAGAAGCATTTGAAATGTGAATAATGGAGAAGAATGGAGCGTGTGAAATGGACAGAGTAAGAAACGAAGCTGTATTAGAAAGAGTGGGTAAAACTGATCAGGACGAGGAAAAGGAATTGGTTGGGTCACTGGCTGAGAAGAAACTGCCTACTGAAGGATGCACTGGAAGGAATGGTGAACAGGAGAAGAGTTCGGGGTAGAAGAAGATATCAGATGATAGACGTCATTAAGATATATGGATCATAAGAGGAGAAAAAGAGGAGGGCAGAAAATAGGAAAGATTTGAGAATGCTGGGTTTGCAGTGAATGACCTGCCCTTTTCAGAATACTATGAATGAATGAATTGGATGAAATGTCCTTCTGGACGAGTTTTCCGTACGATAACATAAGATTGGACCAAAAATCTTCAACAAAACTGCCCTCAAATCTATTAAAAAACAAAGACAATAGATTTCTGGAAGCCAAAGAAATTTTTCATACCCATTTTCTAACAGAATTTGTCTGCTTTCATTCCTTTTTGTACAGAATAATTGTTGATTAGCTGAAGTAGTTTATGCAAATCAGATGTGTACCAAATTTTATGAAAATCATTATGTGCAAATATAATTTTCACAGAGAATCACAGAGAGATGCACATAGTCAGTTTCCAATAATTTATTAAAAACTAGCCGTACCCGTCCGCTCCGCTGCACCTGTTAGAAATAAATATAAAGTAATTACATAATTAAAATAGGACGTTCGATCCAGGGAAAATTCGTGTTTGATAGAAGGATAAATCGTTTAATATTTTACTTAATTTAAATTGTATTTAAATAATTAAAATGAGGTATTTTTGGTCCAGAGAGCAATCATTTGGTGCAATGACAATTCCTTTAACATGTTTCTTAATTGTTATTACATGCAACCATAGTTTAATGAAGATTGACATATCATTTAGTTTTAATGTGTATACTTTATATTACTTGCTATATGTTTCAGAAGTTACTGTAATAACATTGTAGAATTATGTCCATCTAGAGAAACTACACTTTCCAATGGTGAAATAATAATTAAACAATTAATTAGCTTCCCATATTACTGCATACAAACACAGAAACATTCTCTGTAGGCTATGTTTCATAGCTTTCAATTGTTGTTGTCCAATGCCCCTTGTAGACTAAGTCATTTGTTTTTATTTCAGTACAGCGCCTTAAATGGCGTTGTTATTGTAATTTTAAAACTCATTTATCTCATTAAATATCAGTCGCATCAAAATTTTGTATAGAATAAAACTTATCGGAAATTATTTTTAAAGAAACGTTTGTTACGTAACATTTTTCATGAAAATTAATAACAAGGGAGATATTTCGATTTAATTCAGGCCCCCTTATAACCCCCCTTTTAAATGAAGTATTTTGAATGCCATAGGCCTATAGCCTAAAATCTAAGATACAACGAACTTAATTTATATTCCAATTTTCATATAAATCGGTTCAGCCATTATAGCGTGAAAAGGTAACAGACAGACAGACAGACAGACAGACAGACAGACAAACAAAAATTAAAAAAAAAGTGATTTTCGGTTTCAGGATGGTTAATTATACATGTTAACACAAATTATTTTTGGAAAATCGAAAATTACCAGAAAAATTTTGGCTACAGATTTATTATTATTATAGATAATATGATAGAAAAAAAAAACACAAAAAAATCTGAAGCATGGACAGGTAAGTAGACTATACAGATGAACATACAGACATGTAGACTGACAAACAGACAAAGACGAACATATTTAGAAAGAAACTGTTAGAGACAGACATACAAATAGATGCACAGAGAAATACACAATAGATAGACGAATTAAATCACGCATTTACCGATATGAGAGTTGCATTCCTTTCCATTTGACACTTTAGTTATTCCGTCACGATTTGCAGCAGATCTCAGTCTCCCGAGCTGACAACTGTAAAGGTCGTGACGTCATGAGGTTTTGTCTCGGGGCGGTTACGTGGAAAGTGGACCTAAGATACGCCGTTCTAATTGATGACTTAGTCTTCACTTTGCTCAAACAAACCTGAAATTGGCATTTGGTTGACAGGTGAATCGCCGTAATTAACATGATCCCATGTAACTCAGACGATTATGGCTTTAATAAACACTTCCGTCGTTTCTATGGAAACGCAGCGGACTTTCATTACTCGGAAGAATAAAATTGTCCAGGACTTTATTTCTAGAAATTGTAAGGAATTTTCATAATTTGGACTTCACTGTTTTTGCGGAATGAAGGTAGTAATTACGGAGTCTATGGCTACAATAAACCAAATATGTCTATTGTATAGAATAACGGTAATTTTTGTATCTATCCTCAGATCAGTACAGAGGGGAGGGAGAACAGAGTGATGCTACATTTTCTTCTGTAATTAAATACCTGCCGGCATAAGTTTGAAAGCAACTGTTATAATAGCTTTGAATTCTACCTCAGTAATATTTCCATAGCCTTTTCAAAAGGTCTTTTTTTACTTGGTTATTTAACGACGCAGCATCAACTACTACGTTATTTAGCGTCGATGGGACTGGTGATAGATGGTATTTGGTGAGATGAGGCCGAAGATTCGCCATAGATTACTTTATATTCGCTTTACGATTGAGAAAAACCTCGGAAGAAATCCAATCAAGCGAGAATCGAACTCACGCCCCAGCGCAACTCCGTATCGACAGGCAAGCGCCTCAGCTGACCAAACTACATCGGTGGCCCCAAAAAGGTTTACTCTCAGTAATATTTCCCAAGTTTTTCAAACTCATGCCAAACTTTATACGATGTATATTTTGTGATAAGTTTATACACGACAATAAAACAGCGTAATAAATAAATACTGAAATAGATATTTATGTAACTAGTGGGATAAGTACATTATTATTGTTCGAGTGTGTTTTTGAACGAGGTGTTATACAGGGACATCACTTTATTTTTACCAACATTTTTAACATTAACCTGGCTATACTCGGAAACACTGTTGCCCCCTTCCATTACAGGAGATTGATGTTACTAGTGCAATATGTAAACAAATCATTTTACTATGTATAGGAGGAGAGAAAGGTAGTGTATCCATTTATGTTGTAGGGAAATACGATATTACGATTTTCAGTTTGATCATCACTTTTACGAAATTTATCAAAATACAGTAGAGTAGTAACATTTTTTTTAACTCAACTTTTCAGGCGGCTATGTTCGTTATGTAATGTCTACTTTATTTAGCATATTAATTATTGATGTTAACATACAATATAGAGAGTGCATTTAAATTGAGGGGCTCATAAGTAAAGGGCTGTAAGTGCACTTAAGTTACTTTTGAGAAAATGGGGATTGAATATTTAAGCTTTCGTAAAACCGGTGAAATTTGTATTTAAATTTTAATGTGTGATGCGATTAAAATATCCCTTTGCCACTAAAATTTTAGATACTTTAGCTTACACTGGATGCACTTAACTCATGTTATTACAAATGTCACTAGCATTCCTTTGCTTCTAGCCACCTCAATTCAAAATAAGCTAATCTGAATTTTTAAACAAGTTGCTGAAAATGGTTGCCGTTCATTACAATGCAGGCTTCAATTCTTTACGCATATTATTAAAAACATTTTGAAGCATATTCTCTGAAATTGAATTTATCGTTTCTTCAATATAATTTTTAGTACGATATTATTAATATAGGTTCTTTCTTCTATAGAAAACGCAATCATATTTATGAAACACACTATACACTGTAGTGTTTACTTCACTGCTTGAAGACTTCGAATGCAACAGCGGCCGTAAGTTTGTGCGTCTGACGGGAGCAAGGACATTAGTGAAGGGGTGGGAATGAAGTACATTCAGAAATGCAGGTACAATAAAAATGCAAGTAAAAATAAAATGATGTCCCTGTACTTCTAGTTTCAAGAGTTTGAGAAACAAACCCACAAACTTGAAAAATTATAGAATGATAACAATTTAAGTCAAACCAAAATTACTACGACTATGCAAATACTAACAAACGAACACTATTTCATTATTAAAGTCACATTATAATATATAATTACCGACAAAATAGTAGAAGTATGCACATGCCTATTACAGATTGAAAAATAGTTTGTGTGAGATTGTGCATATTTGCTTGGTTTCCGCACAAAACCAATCCGCGGTAAGTCTAAAATTCCACATTCAGTATTCCCAACCTAACACACATAACAATTTCCCTCTTCTTACCGCTTAAGTGACATATTGATTTTACTGATTTAGGCTTTTGACATGTTATTTTTAGAGACGTTCAATATAGTAATAATTATAAATTGGAAACTTACCACTGCAATTTCACCTAAATTGCACTGTTAATTATTGTTTTTAAATATTTGCAAAAATTAAGTAAACTCTACAACTCCACTAAAGTTACTGCATTCGTGATGAAAGTAACATTAAGGAAGCCGTGAAAAAATCAACAAGATTCCAGATGCCGATGTTATTACTGCAATATGTTATATAAATAATATTGTTAAAATATTAAAATAAAAAATAAATCATTACATAACTTTACCGTTTGTTTTAAGTTCGCATTTGTAGACTGGGGGAAAAAATACAGACGTATATCACGGTCTGCTGGAGTATAGTAAACCCAGAAAAAATTTAAAGCAACAATGTTGAAGATAGATATTTTTGTTTTACAAATTTGCCGTCATTGAACAGAAACCAAGACGGAGATTTCATTGCAACTAATTAGAAATTCCTCTTTCAGGTATGTAATAAATGATCTTTGCACAAAATAATGTACGATACACGAGCGGTATGTTTTCTTTCAATTCTCGGAAATTAAAAAAGCTCAACTACGTTTCGCTTTTACAAACTTTTCCTAGAACATGAGAACTTCAACATACCGCTCTTGTAACGCATATTACTATTACGTTTACAATAACATTTATTTACTTGCTCAAAAAAAAAAAAATTGAGTATATTAATACCGTCACACATGCTACCACTAGGACCTGCATTTTTATGTTTTCAACTAGCCTACTTTACTCCTTTGTTATTCGACAAATTTGTTTGTTTAACGCATTGTGGAATAAATATATTGCTATTACAATATCTAAAATTCATAAAAGTGGTGCCATAATATACATTCATAATATTGCTTTAAATCTAGAGATTTCCCCTACATTTTGCGGATTATTTTAGTGAATGAAATAACAATGTATAGGCTTAATTCATTAAAAAAATGAATTGAATATCGGCTTACCAAGTTACCTTTGGATAATGTTATATAATGTGTTTGTATATGTATGTATATATATATATATATATATATATATTTTTTTTAATTGTATTGATTATTGCATATATTCGTGCATAGTATAGGCTATTCGACACTTGCTACGTGCAGACATATCTTACCGACATCATAGCGGACAACATAACGGTATTCAATTTTTTTCATTGGTTATTTTACGACGCTTTTTCAACTGCTATGGTTATAAGCGTTTGAATGAGATGAAGGTGATAATGCCAGTGAAATGAGTCCAGGATCCAGCGCCGAAAGTTACCAAGCATTTGCTCTTAATAGTTTGAGGGAAAACTCAGGAAAAACCTCAATCAGGGAACTTGTCCCATCCTGGATTTGAACCCGGACTCGCTCATTTCACAAGGCTAACCATTACTTCACAGCGGTGGAGTTCTTCTTTAATACAGCAAAGGTTTATTAACAAATCGTACCAAAACTCTTAAACCGAAAAAGCTAGCCAAAATCTGAATTAGGCCTACAGATCTGATAGCCTCGTGCTTATTTACGTGTTTTATTCGCAACATGAATAGATTAAACTTTTGTACTTTGTACATGGCAAACGATTGGAGATGATCAGTGAGCGAAAATTGTATGTTTTCAGTAATTATGAAAGATTGTGTAAAATATTTATTATGGCATAAAATAAATTACATAGATACAAAGCTCTTTAATTACTCTTCAGTTGCATACAGGTTTGTGTTGTCTATCTTTTACAGATATTGGCTTTTTGGCATTTAAGAATGGTAGCTACTCGCCTTGTCCTTTACGATGAATTTATTACTCATTAACACAGGCTCCGCCAAGTCGAGTCAAGATCGCGAGAGGGCGTACAGGCCTGCTTACAGCTTCCACTGCGGGCAGTACACTTGTACACTGCAGTCTATCAGTGGTGGAACCTATCGAGGTCGCTTGGGGGCACCGGTGCACTGCATTTTGCACCAGGAATATTTATGTGCTAAAAACATGAACCTTAGCAATGTAATGGATGTTGTTATGCGAACAATTAATTTCATAAGGTCTAAAGGACTCAATCACAGGGACTTCAGGGCACTGCTTGATGGTATTAACAGTATGGGGATTTACTCTACCATACCGAGGTAAGGTGGCGAAGTCGAAAAATTCTGGAACGTTTTCTCGCACTTAGAAATGAAACTGCCTTATTTATGGATGTACATGGGAAACCTGTTAGAAGCCTTGGACATGAAAGAATATATAAGAATAATGCAACAATTGTGCGAAGTTTCGAACGTAGATTTGAGGATATTAGAGATCTTGAACAACAATTTAAGATATTTGCAATATCTTTTTCAGTGAGTGTCCTGGATATTCCTGCTGAACTACAATTAGAAATACTTGATTTACAAAGCGATATTGAGCTAAAGGATAAGTATCAAAACAAAAAGTATTAACCATTTCTATACTTGTTTTCCACGAGAAAGGTTTCCTAAATAGTACAATCTTGCTGCAACAACGTTGTAAATGTTCGGGACAACCTACGTATGCGAAACACTGTTTTGTTTAATGAAGTTTACAAAGTCACGTCACAGAAACAACTAAGTGATGAACAATTGAAAGCATGTTTGCGATTGGCTGGTACTAAAACAATAGCTCCGAGAATTAAATAGCTGCTTACTAACAGAAAACTGCAAAAATCGCAGCGGATCTCTGATGTTTAAGAAAAAGTACTATTATTAGAGAATTGTATTTGAATGACAACGTTTGTACTGTTGTTTTATTTTGTTAATTGAATTGTATAGCAATGAGAAGAAGACAAACAGTATATTAATCTGTATAAAAGTGTATATTTTGTTTTGCTTCATTATTGTGCAAACATGCAAAAATTTGTTTCGTATATAGTTAACTGTACAAAATTGTTTAGAGTACTGTTTTTCAGTATAGTGCAATTAACAGTGAAAGCGTGCTTCAATTAAAAGCTGAAATTAATTTACATTCTTATCACAAATTTGGTTCACATACAAGTTCTTAGCTCCGCCACTGTGGAAGCAGCTACCCTTGCCCGCAGCCGTACGTCAGGGCTTGAGGGTTTGTACGTACGCACGAGAGTGTAGTCACTTGACGGTCCCTGCATTAACAGATCATAAAATAAATACACATATAACAAACCAACTGAATATCACATGCATTACACAAGTATTAGTAAGCAAATATAAACAAGAATGTCACGACCACTTAGTGAGAATGTGTGAAGATAGAATTACACAAAAAAAGAAGAAGCTGAAACTACAGTTTCAAGGAATGGAAAATACGTATTTCGTCCCATGAGATGAAGATACCGCTTAATGGATGTTAGTTTTGATAATGAAGGTGAAGACGAACTCCTAAATATTAAAAATACATACATTTAATATTTTTAAATTTTATTATCTACTTATTTTATTCAAATTATTACTTGGGAGACTCATCATAAAGGAGAAGCATTCAAATCTCTTTATGTCACAATTCTTACGATATCTTACACTGTAACTTTAGTATCATAAGTACGATCCAGATTTATTTGTGGTAGGCCTACAGAAGTGTATATTGGAACATCAATTCAAACATTTCTAACATGATAAAAAAGTTATTTACAAATCATAAAATATATATTTGAATGTCCCTTATTGAATTCACTTTGAAATTTGTCAGTACGCTCTCTAAATTCAGTTAAGAAGCATAAATGTCTATATTCTTATATTTCAAATAATTAACAATAATGAAAATATTTTAATAATTTAAGAAATTAGAATTTTACGGTATATCACAAACGAAAACTAAATTTTATAATGTAATGGCAGTGCCATTGTTGCTTTATGAGTCTAAAAAGAAGAAGAAAGAATAGAAGCAGCTGAGATGAAATTTCTGAGATCTGTAGCAGGTTACACCTTACTGGATAGGGAAAGAAGTGAAGATATAAGGAGGGAACTAAGCATTTTTAAATTAATAGACAGAATAAAACAATATAGTAGAAACGGTTAAATTCAGTATTGAAAAATAATCCAGACCTAAGCAATTTACACATTCTTAAGTTTAAAAATAAAGTGAAAATGTTTGTATGATATTTGAACATTTTTATTATAATTTTTTTAAGTGTTACTAGCATTATATGGTACTTATTTTTATTGTATTTATCTGATGCATGTACCCTATAAGATAAAACAATGTAATAAATATAAATAGATCATTTTCTTAATTAATAACAGTGTATATCTCCAATAAATAATTTTCTTAGCATCGCCACAGATACACTTGATTGTACTTGTCACTATATCTTGTCACTAGAAAGTTTTTGAAATTTATATTTTCCCCGCCATTCATAAAATATTTTGATATGATACCTCTTGCACAAAAGGAGAGATCTATAACTGTAACTCGATTAATATATTTCAGTATTATTTGTAGTTATCCTGGTAATAATGAACAGTTTGACTCGTAGACATTTTGTTTTTTCAGCATTAACTTCCCATGATTTTACGAGAAGATTAGAAGAGAACGGCAGTTACGTAGACTTTCAGCTCCCCACTACTACCATTAATGCACAACACAATGTCAATACGGCGGTTGCTGTCGTCTGCGATACAACGAACTTTTCTGTTGATTTTCGAGTTTGGCATTTTTTCCGGTTATTATATGCTTATTTAAGTTGTGTTAACTCTCGCTTGTGGTTTTATATTTTATTTTATCCGTCTTAGTATTTATTTTATTACTGTAAATATTTTTGTTCTATCACTATTATCACTATTATTATTATCACTATTATTATTATTATTATTATTATTATTATCACTATTATTATTATTATTATTATTATTGTTATTTATATCATCAGCATTATTATTTGAACCCTGTAAAATTTATGTAGACTACTGGACTGTACCCGAGCACGAGCATATGCTCATTTCGGGTATCTATTCATATGTATTCAATTCAAATGTAAATTGTAAATAAATTTGAATTTGAATTTGAATTTGGTTGGAAACAACATATACAAAGAATGAAAGCAGATCGCATACCAAAACTGATGATGAACTATAGCCCAATAGGTAGAAGAACTGTTGGTAGACCGAAAACAAGACGGGGTCAACAGTGCTAAAAAAGTGAGACCGGAACGAGCCTTATAAGGCTTAATCCATGATGCTGCTGCTGCTTCTGCTGCTGCTGATGATGATGATGATGATGATTATATCTCACAATATTTATACATGTAATGCATTGGTAGAATTCCGAATATGTTAATTCTTACTGGTTTTCTTAATAGTGGCAATTCTCCATAGCGGATGTATTTTTAATTCCCGAAATATGTTCGCTTTTCCATTATTTGTAAGTGCCTGAAAATAGCGTATTAAATTAAATACAGCACATACAATACAAGTGTTCATGAATCAAACGAAATTAAATTTTCAAGAAGGGGTTTAAATTACAATAGAATGTGAGAATAACTCTAGAACACAACGAGGAAGTCAGACAAGGACTTAACATTCCGGGGTGGGGAGGGGAAGTCCACAAGAGAACATGAAAGCAAAATGCGCCGATCAAAAGCAAAGGCAATTCAAGAATACTGAAACAATTTTTTTTCCTTCCTTCTTGTCATAAACCTCATCATTAGTTTTCAAAAACTGAGACCTTGGTTCATCCTGTCCTCACCACTCAGGCAATCAGAAGTAACGGTGAACATCTGCGGTGGTTAAGTGGTCAGACCTTCAGTCTATCACACGGTTAGTCCGGGTTCGAGCCCGGGCAGGCCTGGAACTTTTATAATACGAAGTGATACTTGTGGTTCTCTGGATTCCCCACATTAGGCATCTACATACGTAATTCCATCAATATTTTTTAAGTTCATAGCATACTCCGAACATCGGCTGGCGACGCAAGGAGGGGGCTGGCCTAGGGACGAAGGAAATTGCTTGCTCGAAACCTGGATACGCAGCGAACCTTAGTGTAGTCAGCTGGTGTGGGTTTGGGAATAAGCCTAGCTTGAGGGTTAGCACAAAAGATCTAGAAGGTGTTGGATCATAGTTCCCACACTCCAAAAATTCCATCCAAACTGTGAGCACGGTGGAAGGATAATGTTCAAAATAAAGGCTAAACACAAGGCAGGGAATATAGTCCACAAATAGCACATACCCGCACCCTGATAGGAAAAACAAAAGACCTGCTAGACAAAAACCAAACAAGAAACACAAGTCTGCAAGACAAACACAAAAAAAGTTAACACACGCCTGCAGGACAAACCAAAACAAGGAACACAATCCTGTAGGTCTAACGTAAAAAAAAGGAACAAAAGCTTGCAGGATGGACATAAAAGGAACTAAACACTGTAGGGCTAACACAAAGCAAGGGACATAATGTTATAGAGGAAACAAAAAACGTCAAACATAAATCTGCATGGCAAACACAAAAGAAGAAAAATAAACCTGTAGGATTAACACAAAGGACGAAGTATAAGCCTTCAGGGTAAACAAAGAAAGAAACACAAGTCTGCAGGACAACAATTAAACAAGGAATACAATCTTGTAGTTCAAACTCAAAACAAGGAACTGAAGCCTGCAGAACATAAAAAAGAAACACAAAATAAGGAACATAATCTTACAGGGCAAACACAAAACGGGGAACACAAGCCTGCAGAGTAATAAAAAAAATTAATCTACCCATGCAGAAAAATAAAACACTAAATTATGAACACATTGCTGCAGTAACAACAGAAAACAAGGAACACAGACCTTACTTACTTATGGCTTTTAAGAAACCCGGAGGTTCATTGCCGCCCTCACATAACCCCGCCATCGGTCCCTATCCTGAGCAAGATTAATCCAGTCTCTTATCATATCCCACCTCCCTCAAATCCATCTACGTCTCGGCCTCCCCAAAAGGTCTTATTCCCTACGGTCTCCCAAATAACACTCTAACTTATATGCATTTCCGGAGTCGCCCATACGTGCTACATGCCCTGCCCATCTCAAACGTCTGGATGTAATGTTTCTAATTATATCAGGTGAAGAACACAATGCGTGCAGTTCTGCGTTGTGTAATTTTCTCCATTCTCCTGTAACTTCATCCCTTTTAGTCCCAAATATTTATCTAAGAACCTTAATCTCTGTTCCTCTCTCAAAGTGAAAGTCCAAGTTTCACAACCATACAGAACAACTGGTAATACAACTGTATTATAAATTCTAACTTTCAGATTTTTTGACAGCAGACTAGATGACAAAAGCTTCTCAACCAAATAATAATAGGAATTTCCCATATTTAATTATTATTGCATTTAATTTCCTCCCGACTGTCATTTATATTTGTTACTGTTGCTCCAAGATATTTGAATTTTTCCACCTCTTTGAAGGAAAATCTTCAAATTTTATAGTTGCATTTCGTACAACATTCTGGTCACGAGACATAATCAAATACTTCGTCTTTTCGGGATTTGATTCCAAACCAATCACTTTACTTGCTTCAAGCAGAATTTCCGTGTTTTCCGTAATCGTTTGTGAATTTTCTCCTAACATATTCACGTCGTCCGCATAGACAAGAAGCTGATGTATCCCGTTCAATTCCAAACCCTGTGTGTTATCCTGAACTTTCCTAATGGCATATTCTAGAGCGAAGTTAAAAAGTAAAGGTGATAGTGCATCTCCTTGCTTTAGCCCGCAGTGAATTAGAAAAGCATCAGATAGAAACTGGCCTATACGGTCTCTGCTGTAAGTTTAATCGAGACACATTTTAATTAATTGAACTAGTTTCTTGGAAATAACAAATTCAATAAGAATATTATATAAAACCTCTCCCTTAACCGATTCATACGCCTTTTTAAATCTATGAATAACTGATGTACTGTACCCTTATGCTCCCATTTTTTCTCTCCAATATCTGTCCAATACAAAAAATCTTATCAATAGTCGAACCATTACGCCTTTTGAGAAGATTTAACTCCATATGTAGATGAAATTATTGGGGAAAGAAAACACAGGCCTACAAACACAAAACAAACATGGAAGACAAGCACAACACAAGTAACACAACCCTACAGAACAAACACAAGACTTGGAAAATAAGTCCACAGAACTTACCTAAAGTAAGGAACATACCTACAAGACAAACGCAAAACAGAGAATATAAACCCAGCTCTAATGGGAGGGAAAAAAACAAATATTCACCAACATATTTAAAAATAGGCTTAAGGACCTTACTAATAGACGGTAATTATACACAGTATTTAAAGGATGTAAATGATATGTTGTTATTGAAATGTTGTATCAGTGAAGAATTATGTTGTGTCAGTGAAATGTGTTGTATCAGTGAAGAAGTATGTCGTGTCAGTGAAGTGTGCTGTGTAAGTGAAACGTGTTCCTGTCAGTGAAGCTTTATAGTTTATAGTGGCAGTGCATAATATTTGAACAGTGAAATGTTTTTAAAGTGTTAGTGAAATCAGGATAGAATCAGTGAAATGTGTCGTAGTTCCATTGCAGTGAGTGAGTTGACAGCGAAATGAGTGTAATTTGAAAGGTACTTGTGCAGATATGAACATATCATACTCGTGGGTTTTAGTTCGATCTCAGTTTTAAGATACAAATTAGATTTATTTCAAATGTTATTTTAAGTGATCGTTTCATTTAATTTAGTATATTCCCTGTTATTATTATTATTATTATTATTATTAGTATTAATTATTAGTATTATTATTAATCCTATTTTTAATTAATAAGTTTATTATTGTCATTATTGAGTGTAATTAGTTACCATTGCCACAGGGTATATACCCACTGCAGTGTGAATAAACACATACAACAAGAGAAAAAGGAGTCACCACACATTGATGAACAAAACCAATGTTAGATGCTACAAGAAACACTGTGTATCGTATAACACTGAAAGTATACATCGTCCTTTATGAAAGAGGATCAAAAGTTGACGGGTTCAAGTGGACAGACTAGTTTAAAGCCTACGCGACCGTGCACACTTCGACATTGTGCGAATGACGTGAGACACACGCTGTTATCGACTCCTGATATATTACTAGAACCGTAAATAATTATGTCCAAACATGTCTGAATGTACATATGCACCTGATATTTACAATTACACAATAACTAAACTACTGTTGTTATCCGTACATAATATACACGTTGCCAAGCAACGATTCACGTATAAAAAAATCTAAACCAGTTTGAGGTCCGGAGACTTGTTTTCATATGCTATGTGTAGCACAGCCGCCCTAATAACAAGTTTAGGCGGGAAAAGATGTTTGGGACAATTTTTTCTACCTATAATATTAGCTACCGGTTTACAATGAGACGTCTCTCTCACTCTCAGAGCCCCTCTCTTTCTCTCTTACACTGTGTATGTGTAAGATGATTATCTTGAGTGAAACCGGAAGCCCGTATGCGGGGCCAGTTCCGCAATTATGGGTATGAAAGCCTCTCTAGCCTGAAAGCAAAGGCAAGTCGGGTAGGCACATATTACACATATGATCAGCAGGTGGCATTCCTTAATAATGAAACTAACGATGTGAGGAATTTGTTAACAATCCTTTAATATGGATGGGGAAGTCAAAAAACTGGTTTATATCTTTAATCCTTTTGCTTATAATAAATTTAACTTTTAAGGCTTGTGCTGTACGTACACACTCCACAATTTTTTTTTTCCTTTTAATTTACAGATGGGTTGGAATTTAAGACTGTCTTTTAACCTCGTATATGTAAGCTGCATGTTATGATTTTAATGATCAGTGTAATGGTACCCGTACCATTTAGCAAAAATACTTGGAGTGTGGGAGATATAAATTTTTAAATAATTTTGCAGCTTCATGTCAGGAAGTATGTACCATTCATTATATTTAATGATAATTACCGCTAATTTCATTGCTTTCGGTTTCGTGGCTGTGATTTAAGAGGGAAAATTACAACAGTCCTAACTAAGGGCCGTATTCATAAACGATACTTCGAATGAAGACTTCCCAAAGTCGACTTTCGTAGTAAAGTTTAACTTTGTTAAAAGTTCTATTCATAGACAATACTTCTGAGACTTTGACTTTGGTAAGTCGAGATTTGACGATCTTGTTCTAATGTTGGCAATCAAAATCACTGCCTTCTAAACGAATTAAATTAATAGATACTTGAAACAGAGTAGGCATTGCCATAATCAAAGCCATCTTTTGAGTGACAAATCAATAAAACAATTGAACATCGGTATATGTTAAGCAATTTTTAACCGTTCTTGCAACTTTACATAAGAATAATTATTCGTGGGCTTAATGTGGAACTAACTTAAGTACAGAAATTAACATGTTTAAGACTTTACACCAATCGATAATAATTTATTCTTCTACCTGGCCACAAAAAATTGTAACTCAGTTCGAACAGTCTTGTATATAACACAATTCATAACTACAAAACATAATGGTATAGTTTATCTGAAATAGTATTGCCTGTTAAGAATTTTGTTGTGAATAAAACATCGATTGTAGTGACGTTAGTTTTACATTAAACCCTGAAATTATTTCATTGTAAAATAATTTTGTTGTGAAGAATGGAAGAAAAGATTTCACCAATGACAGACTATGAGAGAGACATACTCGTATTATCCTGCTGACAGTTGGCAGAGTTATTCCCTGCATATCTGCAGAAACTACTTAAAATTATCTGAAATCAATATGCAGAAAACATTATTATAACACCGCAAGGATTATAAATTAACTGCATTTCCAATTGTATAACCTATCTTCTATAGAATTAAATAGTAAGAATCAATATTAAGCTATTGATCCTTACCTATAGCGTAAAATGGGGATGGAATAAGTTGTATTATTTATTGGTGGAACAGATAATCCTCTTTGATTATTCATCAATGAAAGTTCAAACATGACGAGGATATTTAATAATGTCTATCAAATCTGTACCTTGATTTGAATTTATAATCTATAATAATACGCCAAGGAACATGAGCAGCTTTAATAATCTCCTAGATATCTTCAATATTCTCGGCAAATTCAACAATTTCCCAAATATCAGTCATTTTCCTTTTGTCCACGAACGAAAGTCAAAGTCAAAGTCTGGATTTTCGGCGACTTCGAAGTAAAGTCACGATTGAAGTTTACTTTCCTCAAAGTGTCGACTGTGAATAGGAAAATGATGACTTTGTACTTTCCAAAGTCAACTTTGGTCCAAAGTCTTGTCTATGAATACGACCCTAAGGTATGCCTTTTTTCGAGAATGATTTCAGGCAATGTCAAATTCACTCGTTCCGAATGAGTTCTAAACCACGTTGGAACAGGAAATTGGAAGTACAGAATCGGTTTGGAATCAGTTCTAGTCTTGTTGGAATGCAAATTGAGCTACCGCGCATGAGCAGGCTGTATTCTGACCCGTACTGGAACAAACCAATTATAAACAGTCTTCATCATGAGTGAAAATCGTGCATAATATGCCACACTGTTGTACCAGAGCCGTAAAATATTACCATGGCAATAAAACGCCATGACTTCTATTACGATGGCATAACTTGTGCCATAAAGTTAATATTATGAAAGAATTTGCTGTGCTATAATATTTAATACATCATTGTTGTCATAGCAACCACTTTCTTCATAGACCATGATATCAAACTACCCATAATTACATATTTAATAATGTTATTTCTTTATTGATTGTTTTATAATCCTACCGTACAAAAAATAATGTATGAAACACGTATATAAAGTTGTACAATTGCTGTACTCATTAAAATTAAAAGAAACTCGTTTCGCTCATTCTCTAAACATTGACTATTGCCATAATAGTACATTATGCAACGAGCCTATAATGAAGGTAATTAAGAAGCGAGTATGGATTTTTATGAAACGAGCTTCTTAATTACCATTATAGGCGAGTTTCATACGACTTTTTATGCTCGACCATATTTCTAACTTGATATTATTAATTTTCTTTGTATCTGACCTTGGCCAATGTCCCGTATGTTGTGAGATGTACACAGACGCGAACGTATTGATTTTTTCCGAGGAACAGATGTTCACATTAACCTTGCTAGGCCATAAGAACCTACAGAGATTACATTGAAATTAAATTAGACATTGAAAAACGAGATGACAAATTGAATTTATTTGAATATTATTTACAATTAACGCTAATTATTATAGTAACAGAACGTAACCTTCTGCGACAGTGTTGGATTTCCAGCCTCCGTGACTTTTCGCTAATTGTCTTTCGATTGCATATCAGAGAATAATCGATATTTGCGGTTTTATAACGGTAGAAAGCTGACGTGTCATTGGCTGAACAGTTGTAACCTGAGTCGTCATTGGCTGAAAGACCTGACCTTTAATGAGTAGGTGTACTTTAATGACATGCATTAAAGGTCTGCTAAAAGGTGTATAATTACTACATTTCGGCATGGTCGAGCATAAAATACATTATAAACTCGATTCATAATATACTATTTACTATTACGTTTGTATTGTCGTATTTTTATCCTGGAAATGTTTCAATGGCACATTATAAACATTTAAAATTTCCTATAAAACAGATCAATTAAAATTCTATCTTAAATGCTTTCTCTACATTGGATTAATTATTTTTTTTTAAATCTTGGCTGGAATGTATAGTAGTGGCAAAAAACCCGGACCGACCCTTGTAGCTGATTTCAGAGCCTTGTTCACTACGGAGCACGATAGACTGGTAACTAAGACTTTCGTGGTTCGATTCCTGCCTGGGAATGAAACTTTTTTTGTTTCTTATTCAAATTTATTCCCAATACGTTTAGATTGCTGGTAAAATTCATGTTTTGGGAATAATAGGTTGATTAAGTAGTAAAATATCGCTGCAATCGAAAAGTATTGGGAATAAATTTGAATAAGGAACAAAAAAAAGTTTCCTTCCCAGGCAGGATTCGAACCACGAAAGTCTTAGTTACCAGTCTATCGTGCTCTGGAGTGAACAAGGCTCTGAAATCAGCTACAAGGGTTGGTCCGGTTTTTTTTTTTTTGCCACTACTGTACAGTATGTGAGTGTTATGCTTCAGTAATTATCACACATTTCTTTTTATCTCTTTTCATGGATATTTATAACAAAGCTTGCGTTTCATTCATTTGGTAAGGTTTTCTTTTTCTCATATATTCAATATAGCCTACTCGTATGCAGCCTATAGCCTACTTTCTATTTTAGTATGGATCCATCATATTTTAAGTATTAATTATAATTATATCATCGAATCACGGGTTTTCGTGTTATTTTAGCTAGTACGTCTCCTTTTCACATTTAGATCAAAATACAAATGAATTATTTAACACAAAATTTCTCAATCTAAATAAATAACTATTTAAATTGAATTCAATTTAAACAAAAAAACACGTCAGTTTAGATATCGAGGAAGAAATCTGAAATCAGGCGCAATTGCATTTTAGATTTGACCCCCCACCATCCAGCCAACACCACTTTGAAATTTAAAAAATGGCACCCCTATATTTTTATACTTAATTATGAAAGCACAATTAATTGTTTATAGGGTAAAGTTTGGTAATATTGTGATACAAATAATATTATAATAGTTCTTTTTTTTTAATTTTTACAATTTTACTGAGCGAGAGGAAGATCGGTTTTTGCGTCAACGTGTTAAGGAAATGTTCGTGGACAAGTTTCTGCATAAAACCGATCCTTCTCTTGCTCAGTAAAATTGTAAAAAAGATTCTCAAAAAGTACTATCAAAATATTGATATTACCAGCCTTTACCCTGCACCTCATTCATTTTTTTTCGCATCTTTTGGTTTCTATCGTCACCTGGCAACCTGTATTTTTGTTATCAGTTGACTGTAGGATGAAAATACAGCTTATTTTGTGTAATTTCCTAAATTTAATCAATAAGGAGGATTTATATTATTCCTTGAAGGGTATACACCATTTTAAAATAATTTAACACACAAACACAACTATTACATGAAATGATCAGTAAGTTTTTATAGCTTTATTCTCTTCATCTCTAATCAACAATAATAACAATCCAGGTTGCCAGGCGACGATAGAAAACGAAAGATGCGACAACAAATTAATGAGGTATATGAACAATTGAATGCTCTTTCACATCTATACTAATAATAAATCTGTAGCCGAAATTTTTCTGATAATTTTCGATTTTCCAAAAGTAATTGTTTCTAACATATATAATTAGCCACCCTGAAACCGAAAATCGCTTTTTTGAAATTTTTGTTTGCATGTCTGTCTGTCTGTATGTTTGTTACCTTTTCACGCGATAATGGCTTAACGGATTTCGACGAAAATTGGAATATAAATTAAGTTCGTTGTAACTTAGATTTTAGGCTATATGGCATTCAAAATACATTATTTAAAACGGGGGTTATAAGGGGGCCTGAATTAAATAAATCGAAATATCTCGCTTGTTATTGATTTTTGTGAAACATGTTACACAACAAAAGTTTCTTTAAAAATAATTTGCGATAAGTTTTATTCCTTGAAAAATTTTGATAGGACTGATATTTAATGAGATAAATCAGTTTTAAAATTAAAATAACTGCCATCTAAGGCCGAATAATGAAATAAAAAACAAATGACTTCGTATATAAGGGGCCTTGGACAGCAACAATCGAAAGCTATGAAAGATAGTCTACAGATAATGTTTCTGTGTTTGTATGAAGTAATATCGGAAGCTAAATTAACGGATTTGTATAATTAATTATTATTTCACCATTGGAAAGTGTAGTTTCTCTAGATGGACATAATGCTATAATGTTATTACAGTAACTTCTGATATAATATAATATAATATAATATAATATAATATAATATAATATAATATAATATAATATAATATAATATAATATAATATAATACAATAATATAATATAATAATATAATATAATAATATAATATAATAATATAATATAATAATATAATATAATATAATATATGTAATATTATATAATATAATTTAAGTTATTTGAAGGGTTCAGAACCATAGTGGGCCAAACGCCATTTATTAAATACGTAGAAAAGAAGGGTTAAAATTAAGTTATTACCATAATTAAATGGGAACATATAACAAGTAAAATAAAGTATACGCATTAAATCTAAATGATGTCAATGTTCATTAAACTATGGTTGCATGTAATAACAATTAAGAAACATGTTAAAGGAATTGTCATTGCACCAAATGAGTGCTCTCTGGACCGAAATGATCGCATTTTAATTATTTAAACACAATTTGAATTAAGTAACATACTGTATTAAACGATTTATCCTTCTATCAAACACGAATGTTCCCTGGATCAAATGTCCTATTTTAATTATGTAATTACTTTATATTTATTTCTAACGGGTGCAGCGGAGCGCACGGGTACGGCTAGTTTAAATATAAAATTATAGGGGTGCCATTTGAAACTTCAAAGTGAGGATGGCTGGATGGTGGGGGGTTAAATCTAAAATACATTTAAGCCTGGTTTCAGACTTCCCTCTCAATATCTATATTGAAGTGTTTTGTTTAAATTTAATTCAATTTAAATAATTAGTTATTTAGACTGGGAAATTTTAAAATGAAAGCCCTGTAGTCTATAATAAAACCACATATTTTTACAAATATGTGACTATTCAAGAACGTGCTTTCTTCAGACATATAGTCCACACCTGTGGAGTAACGGTCAGCGCGTCTGGCTGCGAAACCAGGTGGCCCGGGTTCGAATCCCGGTAGGGGCAAGTTGCTGGTTGAGGTTTTTTCCGGGGTTTTCCCCTCAACCCAATACGAGCAAATGCTGGGTAACTTTCGGTGCTGGACCCCGGACTCATTTCAGCGGCATTATCACCTTCATATCATTCAGACACTAAATAACCTAGATGTTGATACAGTGTCGTAAAATAACCCAATAAAATAAAAAACATCTTCAGACACATACCAAACGACCAATTAATCGTACGTTGTATTCTAAGCCATGATTAAATTACGTCGGGAAAAATGTATCTGCACTATCACTCTAATATTTCTATGTAGTTAACTTTGTCTTTTTAAACGCAATGGTATCATGATAAACCTTATTCGCTCTCATAGAAGCAGTTAAATGAAATTACATTTTCGCCTTCGATAGAACTCTAATGTCCTCGAAACACGACTGTGTTGCTTGAATGAAAGAGAATTATAGATGACGAGATAATAAATATTTATGAAAATAAATTAAGCGACAATTATACCGGTTCTGGTCTGTAAATTGCTGACGTTTCTTCAGCTACAACTTTCATGTTTTTTTTTATTTTACTTTCCTTCCTCATAAAAAAAGTCTTGACTCATACTTAGCTCATTCCTGTCTTCTAGTGTCTACATTTGAAGACATTCACGCCAATTATAGTTATCTCTCTGTTTATACTTAATAGTAATTACAACGAAAATTTATGTTTTACATATCGATATACGAGGAGTAATAATTGGAAAATGTAAGGGTCTAAAATTATTACATCCTAAACAAGGCGGTTATTTTATTAAAACACATCCCAGTGGGCAAAAATCTCCTTTCAGAGTAATTTTACTCGATATTTGTTAAATTAATAGGTTAAAATAATTGTGACGTGATGAGTTTGTGAATCTAACCCGGAAGCCAATGGAGATACGTGGGTTCAAACCAATTCGGGTATTGTTTTTACTCTTGTGCTTGAATTATGATGCACGTATCATTGATCACTCTGATGCTAGCTATCTCGCAGTGATAACTTTACCGCACATTTAATGCCTTGTTTTCAGAAACAGACTACTTTTTTCTGCTTTTAAGGGTACCCAGATGTGAGTTTTCTGCATTTTAAATATATACAGAGTGTTAAAAAAAAGTATCCAATATTTTAGGAGGTGATAGTATGCATCAAAACAAGAAAATAATGTCTAATAAACATGGGTCCTACAACACATACTTTCTGAGATGTGGTCACACTTGTTCACAGGAGGTGCTCAATGTGACGTCCATTTATGGCAATGCATTTCTCTGTCCTACAATACAGCAGACTATCAGATCATCATACCGTAGTTGACATTCCTGGCATGGAATACTGATACGTCGCAAGGAATACTGAAAACTAAAGTTTGGTTGCGGATTTGAGCGGGGTTCAGCAGAGATGGTGTGAATTTTCGTAATCAGCATGTGTAGACTGATGAAAATTCCCATGCAGTTGAAGAAACAAGACATCAGCACCGATTCTCAATGAACGTATGGGGATGCGTTCTTGGTGATAGATTAATAAGGCAATACGTGCTATCACAGAGATTAACTGGGGATCGTTATCAGGACTTTATTAACGTATTAAAACAAATTTCAAAGAGTGCATTGTCATGAACAGACGTCACACTGAGCACCTCCTATGAACAAGTGTTCAGATCTTAGAAAGTATGTGTTGTAGGACCTATGTTTATTAGACATTTTCTTGTTTTGATGCATACTAGCACCTCCTAAAATATTGGATTCTTTTTTAACATCCTGTATAATATAATTTTCATTAATTTTTTTCTCTGGAAATGTCAAAGATATATGTAGGGATTTTTTCATGTATATTTACAATAACAGAGTGAATAAATATTAAAAAGTACATTGAAATTGTGTAAATAGCTTGTTCTAGACTAGGCTATTATATTTTTACCACGTCATACTACTTTCGGTACGAAACAACATGGCTGCTTATCCTACAGTTCTTATCACCCCCCTAGCATTTTTTGTTTTTATCACCTCCCTGGCATTTGTTTGTTTGTATCACCTCCCTAGCATTTGTTCCTTTCTGCCAATGTTGTAGCCTACTTTCAACAATTGTACCTTTTATAATGATTCATGTTCATTTCATTACCTTTAATTAAAATTTTTCTATCATTTATATTGTTTATATTATTTAGGTTATGTTATAGCTTTTGCCGTCTGAGATTATGGACAGTTACGTATCAGAGATTGTTTAATAAATATTGATAATTGAAGTAGAGGAGACGGCCTCCTGAAGTGGAGGGTAGCTGCAAATATATTGAATAAGTAGTCGTGGACAGCCGATAAGGAGTGGTCCTCCAGCTTGGGGGTTGGGCGAAGGGTTAACAACCCATTACCGTAAAAAAAACAGCTTGTTACGAATCCAAACAATAAGCCTCGGAATGGGAATGATTCTCCGGCACGACCACAGCAAAGGTTTGAGATGGACAGGGCATGTAGCACGTATGGGCGAATCCAGAAATGCATATAGAGTGTTAATTGGGAGACCGGAGGGAAAAATACCTTTGGGGAGGCCGAGACGTAGATGGGAGGGTAATATTAAAATTGATTTGAGGGAGGTGGGATATGATGATAGAGACTGGATTAATATTGCACAGGATAGGGACCGATGGCGGGATTATGTGAGGGCGGCAATGAACCTGCGGGTTCCTTAAAAGCCATTTGTAAGTAAGTATGTTAGGTGAAGGATAGAATGCGTGCAGTTCTGTGTTGTGTAACTTTCTCCATTCTCCTATTACTTAATCCGTTTTAGCTCCAAATATTTTCCTAAGCACTTTATTCTCAAACTGGGGTAGCTGTGAATATATTGAATAAGCAGTCGTTGACAGCTGATTTGGGCTTGTCCTCCAGCTTGGGGGTTGAGCGAAGGGCTATAATCACCGTAAAAAAAAAGCTTGTTAGGAATCCATACAACAAGCCTCGGAATGGGACTGATTCTCTGGCACGACCACAGCAAATGTTTGAGATGGGCAGGGCATGTAGCACGTCTGGGCGAATCCAGAAATGCATATGGAGTGTTAGTTGGGAGACCGGAGGGAAAAAGACCTTTGGGGAGGCCGAGACATAGATGGTAAGGTAATATTAAAATTGATTTGAGGGAGGTGGGATATGATGATAGAAACTGGATTAATCTTGATCAGGATAGGGACCGATGGCGGGCTTATGCGAGCGCGGCAATGAACCTGCGTGTTCCTTAAAGCCATTTGTAAGTAAGTAATTATGTTAGGTGAAGAATAGAATGCGTGCAGTTCTGTGTTGTGTAACTTTCTCCGTTCTCCTATTACTTCGTCCCTTTTAGCCCCAAATATTTTCCTAAGCACCTTATTCTCGAACACCCATTGCACTACCTACGAATTTAAAAAAATATTCTCCACTAGACACATTCTTATCAGCAGTAAGATTCCACTCGAAGAGGTAACTGCTCTAGTTCTGTCATAGTCTGAGGCATGAACGTTTAATTGCAACCATTACAGAGTGCACAGTTACAGGGACGATATTTATCAAATACATTTACCAATTAAATTATTTTTTGTTTTGAAATTACATAACTGATTAAGGTATATACTATGTGATACAATGTGACATTTCAAGTTTTCATGGTGTTTACACTCATGTTGAACTCTTAACATCTACAGTACTGCACGGAATTATCTTTGTCCTGTAGCCAGAGTTATCTTGGCGTAACACACCCGACAGAACAGACTAGCAGCTTAGCTGCTTGGGTTAATGATTTAACTATAACGTTGTCTTGAACAGGAGCGCGAACTCTTAACGCTACGCCCGAGTATGTTTTCACACTGACACCCAACTAGGCGTATTCCCAACTCACACCAGTTGGCTACGCTGAGTATTCAGGCTTCGAGCAGACAATTGAGAAGTGTGATCTAAAAACTAGTTCAGTCCATTTGGTCATTTTTATGATTTACAAATACAGGGTGTAATTAAATTACTTTTTCAAAATTTGGGGGGCGGGATGTAGAGTAAGGTTACCAGAAGTTTTTCACAATTTTCAGCGAAATACCGATATACTTACTTACTGGTTTTAAGGAACCCGGAGGTTCATTGCCGCCCTCACATAAGCCCGCCATTGATCCCTATTCTGAGCAAGATTAATCCAGTCCCTACCATCATATCCCACCTCTCTCAAATCCATTTTAATATTATCTTCCCACCTACGTCTCGGCCTCCTCAAAGGTCTTTTTCCCTCCGGTCTCCCAACTAACACTCTATATGCATTTCTGAATACGCCCATACGTTCTACATGCCCTGCCCATCTCAAACGTCTGGATTTAATGTTCCTAATTATGTCAGGTGAAGAATACAATGAGTGCAGTTATGTGCCGTGTAACTTTCTTCATTCTCCTGTAACTTCATCCCTCTTAGCCCCCAAATATTTTCCTAAGCACCTTATTCTCAAACACCCTTAACCTATGTTCCTCTCTCAAAGTGAGAGTCCAAGTCTCACAACCATAAAGAACAACCGGTAATGTAACTGCTTTATAAATTCTAACTTTCAGATTTTTTGACAGCAGACTGGATGATAAAAGCTTCTCAACCGAATAATAACAGGCATTTCCCATACCTATTCTGTGTTTAATTTTCTCCCGAGTATCATTTATATTTGTTACTGTTGCTCCAAGATATTTGAACTTCTCCACCTCTTCAAAAGATAAATTTCCAATTTTTATATTTCCATTTCGTACAATATTCTGATCACGAGACATAATCATATACTTTGTCTTTTCGGGATTTACTTCCAAATCTATTGCTTTACTTGTTTCAAGTAAAATTCCCGTATTTTCCCTAATCGTTTGTGGATTTTCTCCTAACATATTCACGTCATCTGCATAGACAAGCAGCTGATGTAACCCGTTCAATTCCAAACCCTGTCTGTTTATCCTGGACTTTCCTAATGGCATACTCTAGAGCAAAGTTAAAAAGTAAAGGTTATAGTGCATCTCCTTGCTTTAGCCCACAGTGAATTGGAAACGTATCTGACAGAAATTGACCTATACGGACTCTGCTGTATGTTTCACTGAGACACATTTTAATTAATCGAACTGGACATGCCGGCATAGGAAAAAAAAAATAATTTTTACGTTACCTAGATGGCCATTCTCTTATGCTGGCTTTACACAATTTAAAGAATTAGAAAACCGGTACTGATTCTATTTACATACTAAATTACAGTTTTTTTTATAAGAGTGAATTTTTAAGCAGGTCTTCTCTAGATCTTAGTTTTTCACTGATTTGCATAAAAAAACAGACATCTTCCCGTAATTTGGAAGATAGATTAATATTCTTTCCCCACAGTCTTATATTTCAGTACCAATTTTAACTACAGCTATCCACACCTGTGGCCGCGAAACCAGGTGAAACGGGTTAGATTCCCGGTTGGGGCAAGTTAACTGTTTGAGGTTTTTTCTGGGGTTTTCCCTCAACCCAATATGAGCAAATGCGGGGTAACTTTCGGTGCTGGACCCCGGACTCATTCACCGGCATTATCACGTTCTTCTCATTCAGACGCTAAATAAAGTAAGATGCTGATAAAGCGTCGTAAAATAACCTACTAAAATAAAATAAAATAAATTAACTACAACTTTGATCCCTAAGATCAGATACTAGTAGCGCGTTTGCCTGGGCGCTGGTTCGATTCCCGCTTGAGCTGATTATTTGGTTGGGTTTTTCCAAGATTTTCCTAATCTGTAAGGGGAATGTCAATCTGTGGCGAATCCTCAGCCTCACCTCGCCAAATACCATCTCGCTATCACCAATTTCATCGAAGCTAAATAACCCAGTAGTTCATACGGCGTCGTTTAATAACCAAGTTAAAAAAAAAACTATTATAAGCTTACTCTTATTGGCTGCACTAAACGCTTTAAGCTTTAAAATATAGTACAATAATAATCGTTTAAAAAAATATAGATATATATTATACGGGGACGTCATTTTATTTTTACTTGTATTTTTATTGTACCTGCATTCCTGAATGTACTTCACTCCCACCCCTTCACTAATGTCCTTGCTCCCGTCAGACACACAAACTTACGGCCGCTGTTGCGTTCGAAGTCTTCAAGCAGTGAAGTAAACACTACAGTGTATAGTGTGTTTCAGAAATATGGTTGCGTTTTCTATAGAAGGAAGAACCTATATTAATAATATCGTACTAAAAAATTATATTGAAGAAACGATAAATTCAATTTCAGAGGATATGATTCAAAATGTTTTTAATAATATGCGTAAAGAATTGAAGCCTGCATTGTAATGAACGGCAACCATTTTCAGCAACTTGTTTAAAAATTCAGATTAGTTTATTTTGAATTGAGGTGGCTAGAAGCAAAGGAATGCTAGTGACATTTGTAATAACATGAGTTAAGTGCATCCAGTGTAAGCTAAAGTATCTAAAATTTTAGTGGCAAAGGGATATTTTAATCGCATCACACATTAAAATTTAAATACAAATTTCACCGGTTTTACGAAAGCTTAAATATTCAACCCCCATTTTCTCAAAAGTAACTTAAGTGCACTTACAGCCCTTTACTTATGAGCCCCTCAATTTAAATGCACTCTCTATATTGTATGTTAGCATCAATAATTAATATGCTAAATAAAGTAGACATTACATAACGAACATAGCCGCCTGAAAAGTTGAGTTTTTAGAAAAAAAAAATGTTACTACTCTACTGTATTTTGATAAATTCCGTAAAAGTGATAATCAAACTGAAAATCGTAATATCGTATTTCCCTACAGCATAAATGGATAGACTACTTTTCTCTCCTCCTATACCTAGTAAAATGATTTGTTTACATATTGCACTAGTAACATCAAACTCCTGTAATGGAAGGGAGCAACAGTGTTTCCGAGTATAGTCAGGTTAATGTTAAAAATGTTGGTAAAAATAAAGTGATGTCCCTGTATATAGTCTATTACATATAGTATATATGCATTGATTGGTCATCAACGGGAACTCACCTGAGATAGAAATAAGTTTCATGGATTTGTTTTCAAACAAGAAGTAAAGAAAAAAATTCAAACATGGCAAATAAATCTGTTTTATTTTCGGTACAAAAAACATTCAAGTCCACCATTGAGAAAAAATTCTATGAAGGAAAAAGAACTAACCAAAATATTGGTAACCACACAAAAACACTAATTTCCTTCAATTATTGTGCAAAAATGGGTTTGAAATTAATGCACATTCAATTTTTGTGGAAAGATTTTTATCACCTATAAAATTTTCATTTCTGGACTCGACCGGTTTTTACACCGAGGTCTTCAATTATTCTGCCAGTATAAGCGAGTAGCAACACGTGCTTTTGTTTCCATCTGATCAACCGTAAGACCGGCATGGCACCTGTATAGTTGGAAGCTGCGTGGTTATGTCGTGGAGTGAAACGGCCGGACTCCACGACATAACCACGCAGCTTCCAAAATAATATTCACATATGGCCTGGTTGAACCACACAACATGTAACTATCTTCCTTGTGGAAGAACGTATCACTAACTTTAGTCACAAGATTCAACAAATGGTACCACGAAAACAGCTAAAAGCAATACCAATTCTGATACCACACAGTAATTTTCTTCGTTGTTTTATTGTTACATTTTAAATAATTTAGTAATTAGCACAAATTATTTTATATATTTTAACTCTTTTATGTGTACTAATTTTAACCATGATATTGTTCGTACTGTAACATTGTAAAGTGTTCGTACATTGTAAACATTCACTCTCAATGATCTGAAGATGAGAAGTCTGTCTGTCTACATGTCTGTCTACTTTATTGCTAGTAAGTTTGAAATGAATACAAGTTAATACAATGTAAGATAAACTAGCCCACTCCTGAATGAGTAAGACTCGTGCTCAGGAGGGGATTCCAATACAGACAAAAATAAAATTAAAATTGAGAGTGAATACAGATTAAAAAGTGTTTAATATGTTTAAACCCAAACTATAAATCCAATACAATTTTTTATATATTCTTTTTATTAATTTGGAGAGGATTCGTGGTTAAAATAATATTAGAATAAAATAATAATTTGGGACCTTGACGTATGCTATGATAAAAAGCTGCATTGGTTTTACGTTAAGGTTCAGACAAACGCAGAGAATTCATACTTTTAGTTCTATATTTATGTATATACCTTTCAAGGTTATTAAGATTTCTGTGAAAATATTTTAATACAATACTTACTTACTTACTTACTTACTTACAAATGGCTTTTAAGGAATCCGAAGGTTCATTGCCGCCCTCACATAAGCCCGCCATCGGTCCCTATCCTGTGCAAGATTAATCCAGTCTCTATCATCATACCCCACCTCCCTCAAATCCATTTTAATATTATCCTCCCATCTACGTCTCGGCCTTCCTAAAGGTCTTTTTCCCTCCGGTCTCCCAACTAACACTCTATATGCATTTCTGGATTCGCCCATACGTGCTACATGCCCTGCCCATCTCAAACGTCTGGATTTAATGTTCCTAATTATGTCAGGTGAAGAATACAATGCGTGCAGTTCTGTGTTGTGTAACTTTCTCCATTCTCCTGTAACTTCATCCCGCTTAGCCCCAAATATTTTCCTAAGCACCTTATTCTCAAACACCCTTAACCTATGTTCCTCTCTCAGAGTGAGAGTCCAAGTTTTACAACCATACAGAACAACCGGTAATATAACTGTTTTATAAATTCTAACTTTCAGATTTTTGGACAGCAGACTGGATGATAAGAGCTTCTCAACCGAATAATAACACGCATTTCCCATATTTATTCTGCGTTTAATTTCCTCCCGAGTGTCATTTATATTTGTTACTGTTGCTCCAAGATATTTGAATTTTTCCACCTCTTCGAAGGATAAATCTCCAATTTTTATATTTCCATTTCGTACAATATTCTGGTCACGAGACATAATCATATACTTTGTCTTTTCGGGATTTACTTCCAAACCGATCGCTCTACTTGCTTCAAGTAAAATTTCCGTATTTTAATACAATAAAATAATAAATTTGTTTAATGTTGAAAACTTTGAAATGTTTAAACAACAATTCAGTTGGGTAATTTTTCCGCTTTTTTTTTAAACAAATTGTTAGTACTTTTTTCTGTAGTAAAATTAACGGATATAGGTTGGATTTATAAGTTCCACCCCAACCTATAATGAAATGATGAAATGAAATGATTAGCCTAAAAATGTCCCGTTAAGGGCAAAGGCCTCCTCCTATAGAGGGAGAGCTCTATTTGTCTCACGCGGTGAGCTACTCCGCGTAAGAACCATACATAAATATAGATTGAAATAATGCTAAATAAATTATACGTAAACCGTTAATTGACAAAATATTTCTTAGAACAACAAAGTAATATAATGTTTTACGTAATTTATTACAAATATAATGAATATGATTCTTCCATTTTAAATGATTATCAATAATTATACCTATGTATTTAACCTCCTTAACTTCATTAATAACTGAACAATTGCAATTTATATCGGAACAATCAAAATTATCTATTTTAATTTTTATTGTAGATGAAATTGATTTATTACCTTTATTATTTAAAGAAAACAGGATAGCTATTGTTTTATCTTTATTAATTACAAGTGAATTTAAATCGAACCATATTTTATTTTTTTAAGCCAGAAATTTGCATTACAATAAGCATCAGTCCAAGTTTTTCCACTAAAAAATAAAACAGTATCATCATTGCCGAAAACATTCATGGATGTAATATCGTCTTACAAATTATGCTAACTTAGTGAATAAATTTTCACTTAGCATTTGATAAGCTAAGACGGCAAATACATAATATTAATTTAATTCCTATATCTTAGCTTATCGGAATCTATAGATCTATAACATGCCTTTAAAATTCCTTTCATTCAGTTTTCTGTCCAAAGGCATGTCACAGTATGCGCTATTATATAAATCACAAAACATATACCGATATTCAAAATATTTAGGTCTACTTATCGTTGACCAAGATATAACTACCAAAAGACCATTCTTGTGTATGTTACAAAATGTTTTAAGCAATGATTCTGAATAAGAGTCCGGAACAATCAAGATTATTATGATGATGACGACAATGGTGACTAACAATAATTAATATATTATGCAAATCTAGTCTTTCAGATAAAGCTCCCTGTAAAGCAGATTTGAATAATTTCAAGGGAAAAATTGTTCCGGGCCGGGTATCGATCCCGGGACCTCTGGTTGAACGTACCAGCGCTCTACCACTGAGCTACCCGGGAACTCCACCCGACACCGTCCCAACTTTTCCCTTTATATCCACACAACTCGCGTGGGCCCCGGAACAATTTTTCCCTTGAAATTATTCAAATCTGCTTTACAGGGAGCTTTACCTGAAAGACTAGATTTGCATAATATATACGTTACTGTGTACGTTAACAGAAAACCACAATTCCAAGTCACACAGAGATTGTGTGCACTCGTTGTGGGTCTCTGGCGTTTCGTCAGCCCACGCGAGTTGTGTGGATATAAAGGGAAAAGTTGAGACGGTGTCGGGTGGAGTTCCCGGGTAGCTCAGTGGTAGAGCGCTGGTACGTTCAACCAGAGGTCCTGGGATCGATACGCGGCCCCGGAACAATTTTTCCCTTGAAATTATTCAAATAATTAATACATAAATTACTTTCTATGCAGCGTTGAGTAATTGTGTTCATCTATTTCGTTGGTCAGGAAATCATCTTTCTAAGCCAGAAGATGATCGCAATCTGATAAATGTTGAGTTATCGTGTTCATTGTACTGTCCAGTGACTTCTCTTAGACGTAGTTACTATTGTTAAAATGAGTTATTCTCTCGATAAAAAAGAATGCACGCTCCGGAACTGTCAGAGGTGGAATGATTTAAAAGGCCGCCATTTATTTCAGATGGATTCTGAAGAAGAACGTGTATTAATGTCCTAGATGGTCCGATATGCGTCGATAAATACATAGACACTTTTTTTTAGCTTGTGAATTTTATTTTATTACTCTTAGTTCACAAAAATGCATATCGGTGTCTTCATAAGTGCGTAATACAGATGAAGTGAGACATCTAACCAGCACTAATTGTCTCGAGTATTTAGTTACATGGGACGATTTAACTTAGTAGAATCGAAATTTGAGAGGCTGGAAACCTCAATACACGGTTGAAAATTCAATTTTGTTTCATAATCTTGTGCACTTCAACAGAATTAAACAATGACCAGGCCTATACTGTGAATTGGCAACAAATATTCTTATCTCTATGTAAAAATCACATTTAATATTAAAAATGATATCTATACTAATAATAAATCTGTAGCCGAAATTTTTCTGGTAATTTTCGATTTTCCAAAAATAATTGGTCCTAACATATATAATTAATCACCCTGAAACCGAAAATCGCTTTTTTGAAATTTTTGTCTGTCTATCTGTTACCTTTTCACGCTATAATGGCTGAACGGATTTCGATGAAAATTGGAATATAAATTAAGTTCGTTGTAACTTAGATTTTAGGCTATATGGCATTCAAAATACATTATTTAAAACGGGGGTTATAAGGGGGCCTGAATTAAATAAATCGAAATATCTCGCTTATTATTGATTTTTATGAAAAATGTTACATAACAAACGTTTCTTTAAAAATAATTTTCGATAAGTTTTATTCTTTAAAAAATTTTGATAGGACTGATATTTAATGAGATAAATGAGTTTTAAAATTAAAATAACTGCCATCTAAGGCCGTGTAATGAATTAAAAAACAAATGACTTCGTCTATAAGGGGCCTTGGACAGCAACAATCGAAAGCTGTGAAAGATAGTCTATAGATAATGTTTCTGTATTTGTATGAAGTAATATCGGAAGCTAAATTAACCGATTTGTATAATTAATTATTATTTCACCATTGGAAAGTGTAGTTTCTCTAGATGGACATAATGCTATAATGTTATTACAGTAATTTCTGAGTGAATCGAGGACAGGTAAGATTAAAATAGCTTCTTATGCACAGAAAACTTGATAGGCTATTCTGTACATTCGTTTCCTGTATTTCCTAAAATAATTTTTATGACCAAATAAGTGGTCTCTGGATCAAAATGATCGCATTTTAATTATGTAAATACAATTTAAATTAAGTAACATAATAAACGATTTATCCTTCTATCAAACACGAATGTTCCCTGGATCAAATGTCCTATTTTAATTATGTAATTACTTTATATTTATTTCTAACGGGTGCAGCGGAGCGCACGGGTACGGCTAGTATACAATAACATATTAAAGGAAGCAGAAATGTTTCAGGTGCACTAAATTGTTTGGAAAGGATTACTACACAGAATTCCAAAGTTCACACATATAAATTCGTGTTAACATTTGTGTAATCAAGACGTATATAATTCATTAACAGAACTCAAAACAGATGGATAGACACACATAAGAAATACAGCAAAGCAGTGGTTCCCAAACATTTTGTGGGCTAAGGCCCATTCACAATTAAAATTAAACATAACGTAAGCGTTAACTTAAGAATGTAAACGTTACGGTAAAATCACATCATCAATGATGGGGACATAAACATAACTGCAAAGATACTTGGTAACCATGGAAACATAACAACGACGCCATTTCCCCATATTCTGTCGTATACATCAGCGTTCCACGATTGAGTTCTGTTTGCAAAACATGTAAGCATAAGCATGAAAGTTTGGAGTTCGAAAACTTTCATGTTAACGTCGAACGGTAATGTTAATGTCAGTGTTTATGTGAATCATTGTGAATGATCCGATTTGATAACTTGACGGCAAACATCTGTGTTTATGTTAGGTTATGTTTAATTTTCATTGTTAATGGACCTCTAGACTTCAGTTTGCGACCCCCTATTATTGTACCGGTGCCAAGGTACGATGAATGTTAGACATAACACTAATCATAATGTTAAATTTTCCTGTATTGTACGGTCTTAACCTAGTTAATATTTATTCATAGATGAGACGAGATTATTTCGATTATTAGTAAATTCCAAACTTTCATACATTTCATTCAATAACCATCACACGGTTTCTTTGGACAGAAGAAATCTTTAATTTCATATCCCCGAATTCTTCAAAAGAATCCCCTTTTTCCACAATAACGTCAATATGACATTGGTTTCTGTTTAAATAATCCAATATATAATTTCGTCTTTTATTTCATCAAGAACATCGAATCGTGCCCTATGGCATTATTATTATTATTATTATTATTATTATTATTATTATTATTATTATTATTATTATTATTATTTTATTAGAAGTTAACCCTGATAAATTCTACATAATCTCTCCATCGCGAGTGGTTAAGTTTTACCTCTATAAACTACCACGTTTAACACTTAAGCAGTCCCGCCCAACTTTGTAAGAGTCGCGCGGGGTATTGCTGACACCCTAAATATAATGGGTTCTTATGGGCTATTTTTTGTGAACAATAAAAATATCACTCTTTTTTATTTATGAAATACTTCAATACATATACCAATGTAATAATTAATGTACAGTAATGGCAATATTTCAATATTTGTTCACATGTAATATTCGAACATATATTCACTCCTATTCATAATTTATTTTTCTATTTCTTTCCAGACCACTTCTTTGATTTTTCTATGAGCACAGTCACTACTTAACATCCAATTTTATTATTTGCTAGACATGTATATTCAGTTTAGTCACTATTTACAATTTGTTGCACTTCGTCACCCCGATTCCGATTTCAAACATGTTGACGGATATTGTTGCCTTACCAATTCTAAGAAAGGTATTGAAAGTTTCAGAAGTACAGGCTTACTCAATATGTAGTTAACAGCTCCGTATATGTGACTGGAGTGTTGACAACAATTAAGTGTTAACTTTGTTCATGATTGATGCACCAGATACTTAGGTTGGACACGGTAAAATTTTGATCAAGAATGATACACTTCGCCATTAGTGTTCAGCAAGCAAAATTTGAAGCGTCGACCTGGTTGGCGAGTTGGTATAGCGCTGGTCTTCTATGCCCAAGGTTGCAGAGTCGATCCCGGGCTAGGTCGATGGCATTTAAGTGTGCTTAAATGCGACAGGCTCATGCCAGTAGATTTACTAGCATGTAAAAGAACTCCTGCGGGACAAAATTCCGGCACATCCGGCGACGCTGATATAACCTCTACAGTTGCGAGCGTCGTTAAATAAAATATAACATTTTTTTTTAATTTGACGCTTTTTTTCCGTTTGGTAGGAAGAAGTTCACTCTGTCAAATAGAATACTTCCAACACTTCAGTGCTACAAGAAGCTGCAGTAGTAGTTTTTCGACTCAGGTTGTGAGCAGTTCTACACAGAAACAAGCTCACAGCCAGCGTAATCTATTCATCTCTTGAAAACTACGGGAATTTAAACCGTTGCAGTAGCAAACAAAACAAAAATCCTACCGTGACATAACGACCGTCATGCAAGCAATAGCCGGTAGTTTACGTGAATTTATCAAACGATTACGAATACACCACATATCTATATAGCCCCTACGTTAATTCGTAGCTGGGAACAAAAGAAAATGCCGAAAGTTACGAGGCAACTAAGACCAACAGATGGGTTTACGATCGCAGCATCCATTCCGTTTCCCAAATCATCGCTATACCGAATATGAAATAGACTCGCTCCAAAGGTTTATATGTATGTCAGTGTGTGAATGCTACGATACATGTTTGTGTATTATGTATTGCGGAGAGAATGGTAGTTAAAGCCTAATTTATACTACACGTTGAACAAATTATTATTTGTCTGTTGTTTTTTCTGCATTGAGGTTTCTCTTTATATATACATCTTCTGAGGAGACGGCATTCCTCTGGCAGTGGGGAGCTTGAATGATTAACACGATTTGGACCCCATGCAGCGCCTGAAATATCGTATCTACGACCATGATAAACAGTCAAACACTATCGGAACTGGTACCTCCGCCTGCACCACTCGTCTTTATTCTCAGCCGGCGAAAAATTTAGCGCAAAAATAAAACAAATATATAAAACGCAATTAAAAGCGATTATATGTTTATTTTTTTTCTTCAAATAAGACCATTAAAAATGCGAAACAGATTGTCCATAAATACTCCGTCACGTATTTTACGTAGGACGAATGATTCTACCTTATATTTTTATATAATTTGAGTCACTTCTAGACTGAATAAACGATGCCACTGCCGAGAAAATAAGTTTTATATAGGTATCTCCAATCTTTAGGGTCGAAATTATACGGGGTGATTCAGAAGGAAAGGTTAAAATTTAGGATACGATATCTTATGCAATTTTGAGTGAAAAAGTTTATATGAACATTGGTCCTTTTTCGAACAATGGCGTAGCTAGATGCATTTTTTTTTTGGTAAAACGTCTCGCCCCAATGTGAATCAGACGTTACCATATGCTGCTGACGTGAGACGAGGCGTGAGACAAGGTAAAGGTCGCAATGAATGACGTAACATTGGAATCTGCTTTGTGAACGATGTAGATAAGAGGAAGAAACCGTGTGGTGGGCCATTACAAATGTCCAATTGCCTGCCCTTGTCTCATGTAATGACAGAGAACCCGCAGATAACACAAATAGCCTACACTATCATCAATTCACAGCAGTTCAGTCAGCTACCTACAGTACAGTAGTTATACAGGTACAGTTATCGGAACTGTTAAGTTGTGTTTTTCAAAATGCCTTATAAATTTTCGATTACAGAATACGCCGATATTGTGTATGTTTATGGTTTGTGTGATGGAAGTTCCTTGCGTGCCGTCGCAGAATTTGAATGACGCTTTCCGAACAGAAGGGTACCATATCGAAGAATACTTACTGTATACGGAGTTGGATGAAAGACTTGGTATAGCAAAGGAACGGGGAAACGAGAGAGGCGCTAATCGACCGTATTTTGGATCCAGCATAAAGAACAGCCACTTGCAACTCTCCCGAGCCATGAGCGCGATTCACGCCCGAGCGCAACAGTGCATTGGAACAGAAGGAGGTAACTTTGAAAATGTGCGAAAGCATCGACCTCGACGTCTAGAATATTAGGTATGTATGCATATGTGAATACAAAGTTTACATTTGTCCGTCATCTGTCTCTAAATGCGAGTTAGTACAATGGAATCTCAGAACTTTTTGTGAAATGGAAGAGCCATATCTCCGTAACCGTTCGAAAACGGACCTAAACGGACCTATATCCATATGAACTTTTTGACTCAGAATAACTTCAGATTTCACATCCTAAATTTTTCACCTTTCCTCGTGAATCACCCTGTATAGATGGTAGAGGACTCTAAACTGAACATTTTGATATCAGAAATCAGTGGTCGGAAATGCATATTTCAAGAGCTATAAGGTATTGAATATGTAATAAATTTGAAGAACATTCTTGCGAGCTGGTTTAATGTTTTACACATATAAGCAACTTACATCTCATAGCAAATGTTCAATGATACATGCAGAACAATGCATGATATTTTGCTCCCCTCTCTTAAAATAATAACCTGTTATTTGCTGCACAATCAGGCAGGCAGATAAGAATCTGTTGCCCAAGTCATCACGGATATGAAGTGGGCAGTGTTACAACCACATTCTTTTGAAAACAACAAGATATTTAATGTTTTTTTTTCCAAAACAACATATAACTCATCTCAGCGAGATTGAAACTCTTCCCCATATCCTTGGCTTCTGCCCCTATAGTGAGGCCCTTCGCAACATCCGTCACCATGCTGTCCGTTCTATGCTGGCCGAGGCACTGAAGGAAGGGTTTACAGTCCATTAACAGGTGCAGGGACTAGCCACACAAGGAAGTGTTCGGCGAATTGATATCATTGCCATTAAGAACAACTCGGCGTACATTCTCGATCCCACCATCAGATTTGAGACGCATGCAGATCAACCGCATGAGGTGGACAGTGAAAAGAAACGGATCTATGAACCAACAATCCCGTTCTATAAAGATAAATATAGCCTGTCCCACATTGATGTAATAGGTCTGATGGTGGGAGCACGAGGTACCATACCCTCCTTCTTTGCCAACAAATGTAAAAACCTAACACACAGCATTGTGAAGGAAATAGCCATTAGTGCCCTCAAAGGATCGGTTCAGATATTGAGAAATCATTTGTATGGGAGTGATAATGGAAATTTCAAGTTATCTTAACCGATGGCTATTGATTGGTTTAGACATCAATGTCAATATATCCGTACTATTATTTTTCTCGCGGTATATGGCATTCAAATCATTCTAACCTATCTGATGATATTTTTTCCACTTTCTTAACTGTAAATGAGCACAAACGCTACTTAGGTGTAAATTTTTCTGACGTTTTGTATATTCGATTCCCTAACCGTTTCAAATATATATCATTTTACCTTTTAGGTGTGTTTCCAAATTATATGTAATACGCTTTGCCAAATCTGGCAACCTTTACATAAGGGAAGCTAAATTAATTAATTAATTAATTAATTAATTAATTTAGCTTCCCTTATGTAAATTTATTTATTTATTTATTTATATACTTTTTCACTCATATTTCTACATTTTATTTTTATTAAGTACTCTTTATACAAGCTTTGTATATTGTAGATTAGGTGTTGAGGGATATATCTATCTTTAAAAAATTTCCATAATAAATTTCAATTCACTCTTAACCCTTAAATTCACAAAGTATCTTATAGTATACAACAGGTTAATAATTATACGTTATATTTTAATAGAACAATAGAAAAGAAATTGGTAGGAAAATTATATTTAACCAAAATTACACAAGACTATAATATTTTACAATATATAAAATATGGACATTGCGATAGTTGTTTTCTTTACAGTCCGACACGGTATAATAAACTAGTGTGAGAAATGAAGTTTTGCCGATATATTAAAGCAACTTTCATTGCTGTACTAGCCGCACCCGTGCGCTCCGCTGCACCCGTTAGAAATAAATATAAAGTAATTACATAATTAAAATAGGACATTTGTTCCAGGGAAGATTCGTGTTTGATAGAAGGATAAATCGTTTAATATGTTACTTAATTTAAATTGCATCCAAATAATTAAAATGCGATCATTTTGGTCCAGAGACCACTCATTGGTGCAATGACAATTCCTTTAACATGTTTCTAATTTTTATTACATGCAACCATAGTTTAATGAACATTGATATAATTTAGATTTAATGTCTATACTTTATTTTACTTGTTATAGGTTTCCATTGAATTATGGTAATAACTTAATTTTAACCCTTGTTTTCTACACATTCAGTAAATGGCGTTTGGCCCACTATGGTTCTGAACCCTTCAAATAACTTAAATTATATTATATTATATATTATATCATATCATATATTATATTATATTATATTATATTATATTATATTATATTATATTATATTATATATTATATTATATATTATATTATATATTATATTATATATTATATTATATTATATTATATTATATTATATTATATTATATTATATTATATTATATTATATTATATTATATTATATCAGAAGTTACTGTAATAACTATTATAGCATTATGTCCATCTAGAGAAACTACACTTTCCAATGGTGAAATAATAATTAATTATACAAATCGGTTAATTTAGCTTCCGATATTACTTCATACAAGCACAGAAACATTCTCTGGAGGCTATCTTTCATAGCTTTCGATTGTTGCTGTCCAAGGCCCCTTATAGACGAAGTCATTTGTTTTTTATTTCATTACAGGGGCATTCCATGTCAAATCAACACAAAAAAGTGGACTTTTCAACCCTACCACCTCAGATTTTCATTAAATTTGGTGGGATGGTAAAGAACCTTAAGTTAAGTAATTATGTAAAATTTTAGCCCCCGATAATGCACGATATCCATACAGCAATTCTGTCAATACGAGAAAAAATGTAAAAATGTCGCATACTATGTCAACAAAAATAATTTATAACTTCTCTTCTAATTGAGGTAGAATCTTAAACTTGGGCTTATTTTAAAGCTAAGGGATCATATGTTTCAATAAAAATAGGTTTGCATCAAAGTAATGAATTCTTTATTGAATAGTCACGTGAAACACATTTTAACATTGAATATCTATAAATGCGGGACAAATTATTTCGCGAAAAATGTATGTTATAGAGGTAAGAGAATTCTTCCCTTGGTGTAAGTTTCATTTTGGAAACGTTTCAGGAATATCAGTAAAAAAATATATCAATGTATTGGTTTGTAGCACTTAACCCCGTCTTACACCAACATTGCATGCTCACGAGTTCGTACTTGTCTGATAAGCTGCGTCATCGATCTGTCAGGCCGTCATGAGTGGCAGTTTATACAGTCTTCAATTTATATAAAACGTGCAATCTGTTTCAAGTGCAGTGTCGTTAGTTTTCGTAGTATGTGGTAGTTTTGTGCGATGTAATGGAGTCGCGTTTTAAGTTATAGGCCTATGTTTGCTGCAATCCCTTCGAGAAATCAGGGCACTGTAATTAGAGGAAAAATTTAAGAAGTGTTATATCGTGGATGCTTGATGTATTTCCTGATTTAAAACAGGAACAAAAGGTGTGCGCTATGTGTCGCAAAGAAATAAAAATATTATATGATGCTATTACGCAGAATCCTCATAATGACTCTAGTAATGAAGAATACGTCGACTCTACAGCAAATGTAAGTTCATTAAATACAAGTCTTTTTGACCAAGGTGTGTTCCTTATTAAACAAGAAAGGCTACAACAAGAGAAATATAAGAGACAAATTTGAAAATATTGTAAAAGACAAAGTCTTCGATATAAAGATGCCGAGGAACCAGGACCTTTCTGATTCTGAAATTTTGTCTCAGTTGCAGGAAAATTTTCAAAATTCAGGTAAAAGTGAGAAAATCACCATTTTAACACTACTACCTAAAAGCTGCAGCGTAAATAATATAAAAAAGAGTTTCTTTCAGCTTTCGAATACATAATTCGGAAAGCCAAAGTCCTGGCAAAGGGAAAGGGAATTTTGTGTTCACCAAATCCGAAACCTGGAAAATCCTTGCTCGCGGCTGTTGCCGGTAAAGTTAAAGAATTCTGTTGTTCTGACGAGATAAGCAGAATGATGCCTGGTAAGACATATTTGTTGTGATTAAAGAATCAGGGAGTAAATCACATGAGCAGAAATTAATTATATGCAGTGTTTAAAAATTCTAACCCTGACCAAGAAATTGTATTCTAGCTGGAGTTAGTGGACTATACTGTCTGTGTTTGTGTCCTATCAGAATGTAAAACTTATGCCGGAAGCAATTTATTAAAGTTTCAGGTCTACGTGGATTTCAAGAAAATTTTTCTTTATACTTTCCAATTTAACATTTCTTGGCTACTATGGTGTGCAATCCTCCTCATATAAATTGCTTGTTCAGGAAATGTACAGGATGTCCTGAACCATTCAAAATAAGAGAGGGTTTAGAGAAATGTTTCGTATAAAACTGCAGTGAATCAGTGACCTACAAGCAGTGGATGACGACTGACCGATCAACGCTTGAGACTATAATGAAACCCACAGACAAATTTTTCGACTGTTTCTTGGAGAAACTTGGTGATTTACTGACTCACTCATTTATATCATCTGAACAAAGTAAGTTTCTACGTGATATGAAACCATTTCTACAGCCATGCCTGCTTGTTGTGCTATGCGACTTCGCTGAAAACTATTATTTCGTAATCCAAGATGAAATTCAGTCATATCACAGGACTAATGTGCAGACAACCATTCATACTTTCGTAATATATTATAACGAATCGTCATCCGATACAGTCTCTATTAAAAATCTGGTAATAATTTCACACTGCCCGAAATATGACACTACAGCTGTACATCTGTTTCAAAAATATCTAATGGAGTCATTAAAACAAACGTCTGTAATTCACCACAAAAATTATGTATTTCTCCGATGGATTCTCTGCTCAGTATAAAAATAGAAAAAAAAATTCCTGAACCTCACATTACATGAAGAAGATTTTGGATTTCCAACAGAATTGCATTATTTTTGCATATCGCATGGCAAAAGAGCATGCGATGTTGTAGATGGGACACTTAAAAGGTTTGCGGCTTGTGCTAGTTTGCAGAGACCATCCGATAAACAAATAACTACACCTAGGGAATTGTACGACTGGACAAGGCATCCTCTCCCAAACATTAATACCGTTTATGTGACTAAAAAAGGCTATACTGAAGAGGAAAAAATGCTTGCTCTTCGATTTGCAAAATCCACCGCAGTGCCTGGAACACAAGTTTCATACAGTCCTGCTGTTTAGGTTGGGTATTATACTTGCTAAGCAGTTTTAAAATGCAGTTGAAACAACGCAGCATCCTGTCTGGAAAGATGATCAGGCTATTTCATCTCAGCAATGAAAGGTAAGCATTTCTTACAGAACTTCAGGTTTAACAAAATCCACGTGACAATAATTTATTTCAGGTAATAATTTAAAAAAATTCGAATTATGTACTACATGTTAAATTACATAGCGACATTCAATAATATGATCAAATATAATTAAATACAACAAATCTGTGGGACATAATTATCGCGACTTATACGGTTAGCTTACGCTTACTGTGACATAATAATTTTTATCTTTGTAATCTATGATGATTCCTAGTTGAAACTTATCAGTTCATTATATCACTAATTGAGGCGTACTATATATTTTTTTCATTAAAATAGAACCCCCGCATTTTTAAATATGAATATATGAAAATTGTTTCACCATGTTTTTTTAGTGTAATTGAATACATGCAGAAAACAATATAAGTAATAAAAACTATCACATATTAAGAATGTATCACCCAATTTTTGTAAATTTATCTGGAGACGTTGTTGAGATATATAATTTTAATTGAAGTGGCGTGCTTACAAAAATGTGATTTTTCTTCATGTTTGAAACGCCACTGACAGAAAACGAAAAGCACAGGACATATGAAACTCGGCAGTTTTAGTTAGCGCGGCAGGTAAAACAAACCCTCAAAATTTGAAAGAAATCTGAGTCGGTCGGGTTGAGTGCCTTGTTGATTTGATATGGAATGACCCTACACGGCCTTAGATGGCAGTTATTTTAATTTTAAAACTCATTTATCTCATTAAATATCAGTCCTATCAAAATTTTTCAAGGAATAAAACTTATCGCAAATTATTTTTAAAGAAACTTTTGTTATGTAACATTTTCACAAAAATCAATAATAAGCGAGATATTTCGATTTATTTAATTCAGGCCTCCTTATAACCCCCCTTTTAAATAATGTATTTTGAATTCCATATAGCCTAAAATCTAAGTTACAACAAACATAATTTATGTTCCAATTTTCATCGAAATCCATTCATCCATTATCGCGTGAAAAGGTAACAAACAAACATACAGACAGACAGACAGACAGACAGACAGACATACAAACTAAAATGTCAAAAAAGCTATTTTCGGTTTCAGGGTGGTTAATTATATATATTAGGACCAATTATTTTTGGAAAATCGAAAGTTACCAGAAAAATTTCGGCTACAGATTTATTATTAGTATAGATAGATCCATTGTGATAATTCTCCTTTCGCCAGGTTTGATAAGCACAACACTAAAGTTTGTATTAAATTATTTATGCTATAAACTTTCTAAGTACATTCTATCCACATTCTGATGGACATTTTAGCAACCATGACATTGCAGAACTATGGACATTATGACTCAAGACATTTTGGTATTGTCATTTTGGATCTGGACTTTTTTATGGGCATTATGGAGCATGGATATTTTAATCATGGATCTCATATCTAGTAACCATAGTAAATCTGTTTCGTTTGAATTATTTCTACTGGTTTCTTCACGTAACATTTACATTTAGTTAAAAAAAGGAAGACTACTATTACTAATTTTGTTGTCGAACGTCAAGTATAACATATTTTACGAGAGAGTAACATAGCTAACAAGTTTGTCATTACTTACAAGGTTTTGATAATGATGTACGAACAAATAAGAAGCCAGACCACATGAAATATTCCCAAACGTTAAAAAAAAAAGAAGTTTATGCAAGAGAAGACGGCTCGTGGACCGTTGTCAGTCCGCTGAGGAATGTGACAGAGACACACGGTGATCCGTTACAAAGAAGGTAACATGGTCAACTTTTCCTTCCCTCCTTACATATTATTGAATGTAAATTATATACTGTAGTCTACTCATATATTATGAACCGTTACTCTTCCCAATCACATTCGTATGTAAATCTTACAAAAGCAGATGGCGGCACTTAACATAACTTGTCTGCAATATTAAAACAATATTAACTACAATTATTCACTGTTATGTTACAAAAAAAACTAAGATAATCACTGTGATGTGATACGAATGGTAGTGTTAGGGCTTTGAAACCAAATATTTTTAATTCGATTCTCGATAGGAAAATGGCGATCTGTGCCATGTCGACAAAATAAAGATTTTAATTTCGTGTTAATAATAATAATAATAATAATAATAATAATAATAATAATAATAATAATAACAATGACTTATTTTAGCTGGCAGAGTTAAGGCCGTAAGGCCTTCTCTTCCACTCAACCAGCAAAAAGTAAACATACATATGTATCAACTTACAAAGAATTCAACAATTTGATTTAGATTAGAGTTACATGTATACAAAAGTTATTTACGAATTAAACAACAAAATACTATGAACTATTAATTAAACACTGAAATAAACTGTGTAGCAGAATTAAGCTAAAATACATAGAATGTTGTTAATATATTTCAAATAATATTAGATAATAGAAAGAGATTATTATGAGACAATTTTGAAAGTACAGCACAATCAGGATGATGTCTAAAAGAAAGAAGTAACAATGTAGTCAGTGATAGTTTAAATCAGTATGATTGGAGTGAAATGCTAATAAGGTTATCTTTTAAGTTGTTCTTAAAGGTGTTTGTTGTCTTGCAGCCCCTAATACTTTGTGACAAGGAATTCCATTGTCGCGAGGTGGATACTGTAAAAGATGATGAATAACAAGATGTTCTATGAAGAGGTATACTTAGCGTGCCACAGAGAAGTGATCTGGTATTTACGTCGTGGTTAGAGTATAGATAAGAGAAACGAGACGAAAGGTAATTTGGTGTTATGTTAATGTATAATGGTTCAAACCTTTATAGTCTAAGATATTGTAATGATCTGAAGGATTTAATCCTGGAAAGTAGAAGAAGAAAAAGAATAAGATGGTGATGGTGATGATGATGATTGATAATGATGATGATGATGATAAATGTGGATACAAAACTAAATCCTGTAAGGGGTTAGATACAGCTTAGAGCAGTAATATTTCGGAAATATTCAATATTTTTTTCCTCCATTACTGTATCTTGTACAATAATGAAAATTATTACAGTGGACTCTCCTAAGTTCGACAAAACAGAATTGAAAGTTAAGCCCAATAAAGGTAGTGGGTGTGGCAAGTGAAATGAATACAAATTCTCATTGGTTATCCATCAACGAATACTGTACTGTACTTGCATTTCCTGCCTGCCCCGAGACTTGTGTATGCGCTTCTAGTACCACAGTGGGTTTCGACAGTTCCGTCTCACAAACGGCAGAATTCTCAAATAGAAAAGAAGAATTCATTGATTTAAAATCAGTGATTAAATATCGACGTCCAAATCAATAAAATATTCTGTTTTCCTTTAACAAAAGTATCACTACAAGACACAGAACCAATTCCCAATAAAATGGCAAACCCATTTCTTAGTGCCCGTATAGGGGCGTGTCTAATTCTCCTATGTAAGCAGTCGAACTATAGGATGTCGAACTCGATTTCTATCGAACTTAAGAGCTTCCACTGTATATGTAGAACACTGTCTTTCTGCTATATTAAAAAATATTTTTAAAATTAAAAAAAAATTATTTACATTTTTTTTTTTTTTCAAAATTCAGTTCACTATGCAGTGATGAATCGTTTCCCACATAACTGAAAAACTATCCAACATTCTGTAATGAAATTTTTTGTGTGTATTTATGCGTGTCATATCTACAATATAATGCAAGATCACTTCTCTACCTTTGATAAATTGTTTGATAAAAAGTAAATTCACTTAAAAATGATCAAATATTAGTATTTTGTTCTAACACAAAATAAAAAAAATATATTATTTATTAAGGAATGCAGTTGAAAAAGCATGATATTGTAAATGTGAGTTTCAGCAATAAAATAAGAGAGAGAACAGGAGAAAGTTCACAAGTTCATGAGTTATGAGGGAAACGCTTCATCACTACACAGTAAATTGCCACCATTATGAATTTTGAAAAAATATATATATATATATATAATTTCGTTTAAATCGTAAAATATTTTCTTCATTATAGCAGAAGGCCATAGTTTTACACATACCAATTTTCATTATTGTACAAGATACAGTAATGGAGGAAAAAATGTTGAATATTTCCAAAAAAATTACTGCTGCAAGCTGTACCTAACCCCTTAAATGAACCACATTTTACGTAGGATGTAATTTAAGTTTTACGTTGGCTTCAATTTTATCTACGAGTCTATGACGAATATTTATTTATTTACCTGTATGTACCAACATTCTACATCGATCTCAGTGTTGCAATTGCTGCATGTCACGGGAATTTAGTAACATGTTGTGTATTTTAAAGTTTGTGTCATATATTTATATCTGCCGTTGTGGCTACTAGATAGCGTGCGCGCTTTCCAAGCAAGTGGTCTGAGGTTCGATTCTCTGCGTGAGCAACGGAAGAAATTTATCTTCCGATCACGGGGCTGGGTGTTTGTCCGTTGTCTTGTGATTGTCCTGTGATATCTGTGTGGTGGTACTGAGTCATGCCGATCCCTGTGAGATGTCTAGTGTACGATCTAAAGAAACTCCCTCCACTACCCCCAATGATGTTTAAATCGGAAAAAAGATGGAGTTTAAACAGATTAAGAAAGGAAGAAAAAAAAAAAGATCATATATTTATATCTAACCTAGAAAGCGCAACAGCATAACTTACACAGATAAATGAACTCTATAACTTGATATCTTCACACCTAACAGAACAATACAAAGAATAAGCAATGATAGGATTTGCCAAAAGATGAGGGAATTCTAACATAGGATACGGAAATAGGCAGAAAAAAGATACTATAAATTCGGCAGAGACTTTTGGCCTGAATCCGGATGTAGAAAAAAATGAATGAATGAATGAATGAATGAATGAATGAATGAATGAATGAATGAATGAATGAATGAATGAATGAATGAATGAAAGAACGAATTAATTAATTAATTAATTAATTAATCAAGTTAGAATCTTGTTTGTTATGATGCTTAGGCCTCACATAAATATCATATTTCCATTCATATATTCACAGTTTTCTTCCCAAGGGCAGATCTTTCACTGCAAACCAAGCATTCGCCAATCTTTCCTACCTTATGCCTTCCTCGGTCTCTGCATATGATCCCTATATCTTAATGTCGTCATAATCTGATACCTTCTGCCCCGAACTTTTCTCCCGTTCACCATTGTATTAAATTAGAAGTAGAGTCTGGCTGGGCGGAAGAGAAGGCCTACTGGCCTTAGCTCTGCCAGATTTAATAAATAAATAAATTATTATTAATATTATTATTCCTTCCATTGCATCTTCAGTAGGTAGTTTCTTCTCAGCCAGTGACCTAACCAATTTTTTCTTCCTGATCAGTTTCATCTTCATTCTTTCTTCACCCACTCTTTCCAACACGGCTTCATTTCTTATTCTGATGCTGTTTTTCTTGGGAAAGATAAATGCAGTAGCTTCCCGTTGCTTTCTGCACACTATTCTCTTTTTTCGCATCTTTAAAGTTCCCAGGGGGGCCACAACGTGGAGGTGAGGAGAGTGAATTTGACTATGTAAACCCTCCGGACTTCACTGAAATTCATCGCAAGGGTTAAATATCAGTTTTATCTGGTTTTTTAGGCCCGATCAGAGACTACGAAATCCCAATTAGCCTTTGCCGACCATATTTCTGTTAGTAAATTGAAATTATTTTCACCTTAATGTCATTGTGAATAACAAACATACTAAAATCATAGAAATTATGTGGTGTACAGTATACAGGGTGTATCACAAGGTTTTCCCCAGGTTTATGGCGGTGATTCCTGGTATTATTTGGAACAAAAAATTGTGACATTCATAATTAAGGAGTTACAACAGATTTTCGAAACACGCCATGATGTATGTAGCGCTAGACATGTTTGTGCAGGACTAACGATGTGTGGGGGGAAGATTTAACGTTTCACATTCCAAGGTATGGAGAATTCTTCATGAGAACGGACTGTATCCTTTTCATGTGCAAAAAGTGTATCACTTAGAACCACATCATCATGCCAACCGTTTGCTTGCCAGTTCCCCAATTTAACACCCTAGATTACTGCATCTGGGGGTGGATGAAAGACATCGTGTAACAGATTAGGGTGCAAACACGAGAAGAGTTGATTCAACGCATTCTCCATGCCGCAGCGAAAATAAGGAACGAGCATTTGAAATTACGAAATGCTACACGCGCGGTTCACACCCGTGCGAGTCTTTGCCTTCAGATGCAGGGAGGAAATTTTGAACATTTGCTTTAAATCCACTCTACACACATCCACTGGTATAAAATGAAACACTTGTTTGTATTCCAACTATGATTTCCATTTTTGTCAGTGGCATCCTCAAATTTTTTATCTGTTTTTTTTTTTCAAATTGCCGTAACTCCTTAATTATGAATGTCACCCCATTACTGTATTCACATTTTTTTGTTCCAAATAGCACCAGGAATCACCTCAATAAACCGGGGATAACCTCGTGATACACCCTGTATATAGTAGTATATATATTTATTTAACCTGTTAGAGATAAGGCTATCAGACCTTCTCTTCCCCTGTACCAGGAGATTACAACTACGATATTAAGAATACAATTACAATTAATATTAAATTTACAAATACAATAAAATTCAAAGTACTAAAAGATTAACTGATTAATAAAGATTAGATAGTTTATCGTAGAAGTTAAGAACAAAGATAGGTTATTTTTTACTTAAGTAAAAATTAAACCTAGAACAATAAAATGATGTAGTAATGAAATTACCGGATATTGAAATATTTTGTGCTAGAATAAGAGAACTATTTACAAGAAGCCATGTCTGAACGAGTTTCAATTACTGACGAAGTGCCTAGTAAGTTTGTGTGGTTTATCTCAAATGAAATCAGCATATTTAGTAACATTTCAAATGTACGATAGCCTACAATTTTTGTAATTATTAAGTACTGTACCTGTACAATTTTAAATCGCAATCAAAACTTCTATATTTGTTTTTAGATGTGCTGAAGCATACTTAGCGTACCAATGAGTTCATATAGGTACATATAAAGTAATAGGATACTTTAGAATGAAATGAAATGAAATAGCCTTTGGATTTCCCGTGAAGGGCTATGGCCTCCTAAAAAGGGGAGCTCTTTAGAGATCATGCGGTGAGCTAATCCGCATGACGGTAGGTTCAGTTCTATATAAGTTTTGTTCGTCGTTCGTGTGTGTACACTTACACTCTCACTCGATACTGGCAAACTGTAGCGATCTCCATTCTTCTCGGTTCTTGGCTGTTCTGGACCACAGGGGTCCAGCTAGACTCTTGAAGAAGTACGCCCATCTGGTCCCAGGTCTTCCTCGGTTTCGCCTCCCGATGCGTGGGTCCCACGTGGTGGAAATATGCGCCCATCTGCAGCCTTGAAGTCTCGACATGTGGTCTCCCCATTTCCATTTCAGGCGCTCCCCTTGGTGTGCCATGTCTCTGGTGTTTGTCATCTGCTTGAGTCTGGTGTTGGAAATCTTGTCTCTGTCCTAGGATTTTCCTCTCCATTTTGCGTTGGCAGACCTGGATCTGTGTCTTCTGGTTCACGGTCAGTTTCCAGGTCTGACAGCCGTAAAGTAAGGTTGGGAGGATACAGGATTGCAGCACCTCCAGCTTTAGTTTGCGGTTCAGTTTCTTGTCAAGGAGTATGAACTGCAGTGACCAGAAAGCTCTCCATGCTGATGCAATTCTTCTTTTTAGTTCTCTCGTCATGCAGCTTTTGAATCCGACCAATTGGCCCAGATAGATGTAATCTTCCATGTACTGTAATCTGGTTGCGTTGACTTGGATTGGTTGTGGTTGGCTGTTCGTCATGACTTGGGTTTTTTCCATGTTCATGCTTAGGCCTGCGTGTGCGCTGCAATCGCTTAGTTCCTGTATCATCTCTTGTAGGTCGGTGGCGTTTTTAGCGAAAAGTACGATGTCATCCGCGAATCTTAGGTTCGTGAGCCGATATCCGTTTATATTGATTCCATGTCTTTTCTTCCACTTTAGCTTACGGAATATGTCTTCAAGGAGGCTAGTAAATAGCTTTGGTGAGATGGGATCCCCTTGTCGGACTCCTCTTTCTATTCTGAATGTTTGTCCTTCTCGTTCTGTCATCACGATGGCGTGCGAGTCTCCGTAGAGCTTAGTTAGGATGTTGATATATTTGTGCTCGACTCCCTGGTTGCTCAGCGCCTGTAATACACAGGAGTGTTCTACCGAGTCAAATGCTTTCTTGAAATCTATAAATGCGAGGTAGAGGGGAATATTGAATTCGTCCGTTTTCTCTATGACCTGGTTGATTGTCTGACTTTAGAATAATACATTAAAAATTTCTATTAATCACCATGTATGGTTTCAGGAGTCATTATGAATTTAGAAAGAAATGAGACTACAGCTTCAGGCTGCCCGTTCGTTGCAATTAGAAACTCTCACAAATCAGAGATAACGCTTGTGGAATATACGCGGGCATTACTATAGCTGAAGGGAATAGGAGTGTATGTAATGCGAAACATATAATTTCAAATGCTACCAGTCTTAAGATTGTGTCAAAGTAATTATGGATAATTATCTCGCATCCTAATGCTTTTGTTAATTAGCAACTGCGGTGAGGAGCTGTGATAATTTTATTCTAGATAAGAAATTCACCATTTTATTTTGATGTTAAAAAACGTGTTATGAAATCATTATTTTCTGTAGTTTACCACAGATTACTACTTCTTCCTCCTGTAGACCAGTTAGAGATGAGATGAAGCTCAGACATGCGAAAAAAAAATTCACTAGGATACAATTATCCACAATGCAATCTAGAGGAAAAAAACATTTAAATATTAGGCGATTAAATTATTCAGATAGTATTAAGTTATTTCTATGGTGTTTCTCTTCTTCTCACCCTTAATCTGTTTCTGGTTCACGTGGCCGGTCAGATATGAAGCTTCTACACGTGTTGAGAGTACATTATAATGTTGTACAGGAAGTCGGGCCACTTCCTCATGAAGAGATGACAATCAAGTGTCGATAGACAGTTGATGAAATTATAACAAGGGAAAGTCTCTCTAGAATGAGACCATGTTCTGTGGATTCGGGTTCAGTCCTCGGCGTATACTTACTTACTTACTTACTGGCTTTTAAGGAACCCGGAGGTTTATTGCCGCCCTCACATAAGCCCGCCATTGGTCCCTATCCTGAGCAAGATTAATCCATTCTCTATCATCATATTCCACTTCCCTCAAATTCATTTTAATATTAACTTTCAACCTACGTCTCGGTCGCCCTAAAGGTCTTTTCCCCTCCGGCCTCCCAACTAACACTCTATATGCATTTCTGGATTCGCCCATATGTGCTACATGCCCTGCCCATCTCAAACGTGCTCTGGTCGTGCCAGAGAATCAGTCCCATTCCGAGACTTATTTGAAGGATTCGTAACAAGCTGTTTTTTACGGTGATGGGTTGTTAGCCCTTCGCCCAACCCCCAAGTTGGAGGACCACCTCATCGGCTGTCCGCGACTGCTTATTCAATATATTCACAGCTACCCTCCATCCTCGGCATTATTATTATTATTATTATTATTATTATTATTATTATTATTTTTATTACTTACAAATGGCTTTTAAGGAACCGGCAGGTTCATTGCCGCCCTCACATAAGCCCGTCATCTGTCCCTATCCTGTGCAAGATTATTCCAGTCTCTATCATCATATCCCACCTCCCTCAAATTAATTTTAATATTATCCTCCCACCTACGTCTCGGCCTTCCTAAAGATCTTTTTCCTTCCGGCCTCCCAGCTATCACTCTATAGGCCTTTCTGGATTCGCCCATACGTGCTACATGCCCTGCTAATCTCAAATGTCTGGATTTAATGTTACTAATTATTTCCTATTACAATGCGTGCAGTTTTGCGTTGTGTAACTTTCTCCATTCTCCTATAACTTCATCCCCCTTATCCCCAAATATTTTCCTAAGCACCTTATTCTCAAACACCCTTAACCTCTGTTCCTCTCTCAAAGTGAGAGTCCAAGGTTCAGAACCGTACAGAACAATCGGTAATATAACTGTTTTTTAAATTCTAACTTTCAGATTTTTTGACAGCAGACTATTATTATGATTATGATCATGATTATTTTTATTATTATTATTATCATCATCATCATCATCATCATTATTACTACTGTCACTGTCCACACATTTGGAGTAACGGTTAGCGCGTCTGACCGCAAAAGCACGTGGCCCGGGTTCGAATCCCTGTCGGGACAAGTTACCTGGTTGAGGTTTTTTCCGGGGATTTCCCCTCAACCCAGTATGAGCAAATGTTGGGTAACTATCAGTGCTGGACCCCGGACTCATTTCACCGGCATTAATCACCTTCATTTCATTCAGAAGCTAAATAACCTGAGATGTTGATACAGTGTCGTAAAATAACCCACTTAAAAAATCAACTGTCACCGACGAAGGCGTAAGGTCATAAAGATACAGAATTACATAATCTGTTATCTAGTACTTACCATAACATTTTTTTTTAAATATGAAGAGTACAAGAATTTACATTCATTGTGCAGCAACATTACAGAGATAACTTATAGTTAATAAAACGCCTCGAATAGCATATGCCAATTAGGTAGTGATGTTTACATCGCATCTTGCAGAAAACACATGTAAACTTATGTTATTAAAATTTCTTAAACACAAGGAATATTTTTAGATTATGAATAATGCATTAATTTCTGTTGGCAGTCATATTTTTACATGCCGCATAAGAATTCCACGCATGTTTACTATTTGTACTGCATAATGAAATAAACATCAGTTTGCATTGTTGCGTAATCTTCAGCGAGACAGTTGAAGGCAGATATCACGAATGCGGAGAAGTCGTTTGCAGTGAGAACTGCTAGTATTTTTATCATAATGGTGAGTTCTCCACTCATAATGAACAAAATCTTTTGTTTCTCGACTCGTCAGTGGAATTGAGCTTAACATGCTTGCCATTAATTGAAATATTTCGAGTTAAATTCCTGCTAAGAGTGAAGAATTTACTTGGAATGACGATAAAAATCTTTAGAATCACTTCCTACGAAAGAAAAACAAATTCGTGGGCCCCGTGTTAAAATTTGTGGCACTTAAAATGATCCTGTCCTGAATAAGAGGACTGCAGGAAAAATTATCCTCACCCTGAAAATCTTGACTTTACAGATAAAGGTCTTTCCATGACAAAATGTTTATTTAGACCAGCGGTCTTCAGTACAGAGCACCCTGGGGCTAGCGTCCCTTACCCGCGGAGAACACAGTAGATGCTAGCTCTCTACCTCTTCCTGCTGCACGACGGGGCACACGGGACGGCTCTGCTTACCCTTTGCACATTTCAGCGAGTGCTGACGACCACTGATTTAGACTGTAACTGCCTCTAAACAAACGTTCTCATGAGACGAAATCATTTGTATGGAATTACATCCATACAGTATAAATCAAAAATTCATTGTATACACTACACACACAGGGTAAATCAAAAGTCTGGAACCATATAAATATCTTCCATATGCTTGATTTTCCATTACTATAGGTGTTACCAGTATTTGTAAGACCAAATTCCTACCAGTGACTTATTCGATTCTAGCACTCAACTATCTCAAAAACCACTATTTTGAATGCAACTCTGAAATTTTAAATAGAAAGGGGGTCATGTAGGCACTCAAAATCATGTCAAATTTTCTGAAAAAAAAAATGGTGCAATCCGCTTTGAGATATCTCTAATCGTTTTCAAGTTATTTAAAGATAACTGTCATAATGACACAAACATAAGTTACTGCATCACAGACATTTTGCAACATAGTACGGTATTAAGGAGGCTTTGGAAAAGGTATTTTTATGCAATTCTGATAATTAACTTTTCCTGATTTACTGTTTGGTTAACTTGTGACAGTTTCAATGCATTGTTGTGATTATTTGAAGCTTTCCTATAACAAATTTCTTGATTTTCGTTATGGCATTATCGAAAGAGGAAAGAATTGATATCATTCTTCATTCTGGTGTGTTAAGCCACAGAAATGTTGCAGCAGACTGAACGAACAGTTCCCTGGACATTATATTGGTAGGCGTGGACCAGTAGAATGGCCAGTGAAGTCTCCAGATTTAACACCCCTGATTTTTTTTTTCTTTTGGGGTTACATAAAGAGTTTTATATATGAAGAGAAGATTGAGATTTGATAACTGTTGTGGAATACAACTGTTTAATAAAAATGGAACTGAATCAACAAATCCTTCTTGACTACTAATTTTCCATAGAGTTCAAGAAGATAGTAGCTATAGTTGGGACAACTGGTAACAAGAGAATAGCTAATCATAACACACTACTGCCAACTAACGGAATATTTATAACTATGATATGGTACAATAATACATTTTCTAGACAGTTTAGTATTTTAGTAAGTCAATTAATATTTTATTGTATTAGAGTACTTCGTTTCTTCTAATCTTTATGTACTCTTTTCTAAATCGTGTAATAGTCAATCGAATACCAGACGGGTTTGGTTTTTCTCCAGATAAATCAAACCTCTAGTGTGATTACTGTAGATAAACAATTACGAATTCACAAGTTTACTTTATTATTATTATTATTATTATTATTATTATTATTATTATTATTATTATATGTAGAGCAGATTAAAATAAATATTTTGAAGAAATCATTTCAGGGTTAACAGGAAAAATATAGACGTTCTTTATAGATTAGAAAGTATAGCTACTGCTTTTTGGTTACATACATAAATACAGAAATATTAAAACGCGGTCTTCAATAAGTTGTAAATTACACGTAGAAATTTTGTGAAAAACTGTAAACTGCAAACTGCAATTCGAATTTAAATGAGTTTTCAGGAAAACCAAAAAACATTGTCAAGACATACGTAGGCTACATGAACGTATCAGTAAGCAGAACAATAAGGAGAAAAATTCATGATATTTATATTCAATCGGTCATTTATATTCAATCGTTACGGTTTCTCCATTTTAGGTATAAGATTTGCAGGTGAATGAAACATCTGAAGACGAGAACAAGAGCGAAAAAAGAGCTTCATTAGTGTAAATATTTGACAGCGGGTGAGAAAAGAAAATGTATTTGTAAAAAAGTGGGGGCACGTGACAAATGTATATAGTGAATGTCATTTAACCATTTTTGTATAAAATATTTTTGTTGCTAAGTGGCTTTTATTTATATTCTTGTCTCGTCGTCAAGGAATGGCACAAGCCACCTGCTCTTCGTCGAAGAATATGTAGTATGAAGTGACGTTTTCTGGTGTATCCATGTCAACCGTAATTTCTATCTACATTCTTTTTTTCTTAGTCCTGAGGAGAAAGGAATACCTTCGTATACACTTTTTCTCCCTCAACGTTTCTGTAAAGAGATATCAATTAAGTCTTTTATGAACACCGAATACTGCAGGTGATATGTGAACGGAATATGTTTTGAGAACTATTTAAGAACTATGGTTTTGTCATTTTCAATTATAGTCTTCTATTTAACAATTGTATTGCTGCAGTTAAAAGACATAATACCTGTTACACTCTGACCTATCAAATTAAACACCTGTTCTGATTATTTTTACTGAGGGACAGCAAATTTTTATTAATTATGTCGCATTTAGATCTTCTTGTACTATGTCCGATAAAGAAATTTCAAACATTTCAAATCCTTATTGCTCTCTTACACAGAATTTAAATTATTATTTAATGGTGTATATTAAAATAACACTACTACCAGTAATATTAGATAGCAGGTGTCTAACAAACCTCACGGAGAAATTCAAAACAATGAAAACATCTTCATAATCACCATCAACTTCAAGAATTAAATCTTTTAACAAATTCCGACTTCGTTTCTGTAATGATCCTTGATAATTGACATTTAAGCGTCAAAAACAGTAAAATTCTCGTGTGATGTCGTCGACATGATGTCAAACAGCCGTTTAATGTAGAAAACATAAGAGAACGATGTTACAATCAATTTTAATGTATTGGAAAAACAATATTTAAAAATAATATTCATAGTGTTCCGCCCAAGGGCAGATATTTCACTGCAAACACAGCATTTTCTAATCTTTCCTATTTTCTGCCTCCCTCTTAGCCTCTTTATATAATCCATATATCTTAATGTAGTCTAGAATTTGTTATCTTCTTCTGTCCCGAACTCTTCTCTCGTTCACCATTCCTTCCAGTGCATCCTTCAGTAGGCAGTTTCTTCTCAGCCAGTGATCCAACCAATTCTTTTTTCTCTTCCTGTTTACTTTCAACATCATTCTTCTTCGTCCACTCTTTCCAAACTGCTTCATTTCTAATTCTGTCTGCCTACTTCACACGTTCCATTCTTCTCCGTGTCCACATTTCAAACACCAGTAGCTTCTCTTCATTTCTTCGTAATGTTCGTGTTTCTGCGCCATACAATGCCACATTTCACACAATCTCTTTCTTAGTTCTTTTTCTAGAGGTCCGCAGAAGATACTCCTTTTTTTTTTCTATTAAAATCTTCCTTTGTCAATTGTTATCCTCCTTTTGACTTCCTGCTAGCAGCTCATGTTACTGCTTATAGTACACCCCAAGAATTTGAAACTGTCCACTTGCTCTATTGCCTCATTTCGAATTCGTAAGTTTACCTTCTTTATTTTTCTTCCGATAACCATGGTCTTCGTTTTGTTTGCGTTTATCTTCATCCCATACTGCTCACAGCTGTCATTTAGCTCCAGTAGCATATCCCTTAGTACCATCTCCTCTTCTGCTAACAACGACGTATCAGGAAATCTTATGCTCTTTATTTTTCTTCCTCCTGCTATCACTCGTCCCATGTTCTGAAAACAGTTCTCCATTAAATCCTGCAAGTAGATGTTGAACAGGGTAGGCGATAAAGGACATCCTTGTCGTACTTCTCTCCCTCTCTGTTTTACTTCCTTCTGACATTTCTTCTTCTATCCTGATGTTGACTCGTTTCATATTGAGGTTACTCAACAGCCAAAAGAAAAATATAAATGTCAAAATATATCAATGGTTTAAGATACGATTTGAACCAGATTTTCTTTCTTTTCAAATAACCAAACCGTTGCAAAACTACTTCACTAGTAATTCAGTTCTTCATAACATGGCGGTTTGAGAACAAAGCGCCTTTACCTACGTAACTTTTTGCGTCTGAAAACGGTACCAACTTAAAGTGAAATCTCAACGAAAGGTATAAATATATTATACATAATTTAAAATGACTATTTGACCGAGCGGGCTAACGGAGTGGTAGAGGGCTGGCCTTGCATTCCCGGGGTTCGATCCCAGGGGCCGGCAATCCTAACTGAGGTTTTTCATGGTTTCCTCAGTTATTTCCAGGCAAATACCGGGATTGTACCTCTTGAAAGTCCGGCCATGGACGGCGATCCTTCCCTTAATCCTTTCATATGTGTGAGTGAATGCTGTGTAATGTCTTAAATGTTTATGCTGTATCGGAGGTGGCCCTGGCATTGAGCTGATCCCTCATCCGGGGAGGCCCTCCATGTCCTTGTGTGGTCAAAAAAGTATGTATGTGATCCATAGATTAATTCCTCTCCCGACAGGTCGCGGCCCTGTAAGGCCCGGGTGGCGTGGGTCGTGTAATAAGAACCTAAAAGGGAGAGGAGAAACTAAGGGAAAGAAAGAAAGTAAAATGACTATTTCGTTTATATGACGTCATTCCATTTTCGACCAATGAAGTGAAATGAAATTTTGAATTCCAACCAATCACAGTCACACTTTGCGATAATTTTTGCAGCTAGATTTATCGCTATCAATTTATCGTTCTTTGTTTAGTCGTTGTCGCCAACTGTTTCCCCGTAAATTGATGGATCACGAATACATTAAGATGCAACTACACGGTTAAACTTTTCTTTCAACTTTAAAGCAATGAATGCAAGATTGATATTTAATATTAATTAATATATTTACGCAGTGAAAACTACATTCAAAACGGCGCACCATGTAGACACAAAATCTTCATGCATCTTAATTGAACGTATCTTTTAAACTTTATTCTTTCAATATTCTTCCCAGATTGCATGCAAAGCGATTGGAATATTGAACTGTGTAGATGCAGCTTTAGTTCCATTACACACTACAGCGAGAATGCGTTTGTCGAGCTATAAAAAATGCTTTCGTGTAGCACTGATTGTAACAGTCGAAATAAGACACAGCTGACATTGGCCCCGCTCCCACAGGTAACCTATAAAATTTGTATTTTGTGAATGAAATGAAAAAATTAATAGAAAGTCAGATGTTCAAATTTATGTAATATCATCGCATATCAAACCCAAAGACCTTGCGTAGTAATAATAAGGTCTTTGATCAAACTATCTTCCGTATGGCGTAATAAATTCGTGTTTTAATTAGGCCTATCTATACAGAGATGGCTTCACTGTGTAGCAACATGTCTCGCTGTGAATACATAAGCTTTGGTATATAGCTGTCCCCACTGTTACTGTTAAATTAAATTATGATTTCAACAGATAATGAAAATGCATTTATGTTATAATAATAAGAGAAAAGTGCAGTACATGTAATTAACATTGTTAAGCCTATATTTCGCTTTTCGCAATTGGCATTATAGAATAATAACATTGAATTTCTTTATTACAGTAATCGACATTCATCTACGAGTATTTCAACTTCAAAATGTCTGAATAGGTTAAGTATTCGTTAATATACAATTATTAACATTTTGTGATCGAATTTTAGGGATATATTATTTACATTTTTATTTTATTCACGAAATAGTCTTAGTAAATGTCACTCGAGGTCTGAGATTTCCCAGATAAATCCATTCGCTTCACTCGTGGATTTATCAACTAATCTCAAGACCTCTCGTGACATTACTACAGATAATTTTTTTTTTTTTTTGGATATGAACAGTAGCTTTTTATGTCTCAACATATTATGAGAAATGCAAAATACAGCAAAAAAGTGTCTTCGTCAATTTTTAGTAAATCGCAATGGGCTAATGATTTTCGATTTTATATGAAGTCTGTTGAATTTTTACTACGAATTATTATATTATTTTATGTACATCATTACCATAAAATTTATTCAACAGTTTAGGTGGAATCGCTGTATTATACATGCTCAGAATTATATTTTTCGAAATGGATTTCACTCTCTTATTGCAGTCGTATAACTAGAAAGTAAAATTTAATGCAGACTATTTCCAAAATTCGATTCTATTTAAATTACAAAAGATAATCATGGTACTGGAGCATGAATAATTCATCTTGCCGAGTTTTCTTGGTTATGAATGTGAGAACAGACGATTTCTTGTTCTACGTACACGCCCTGTGTTCGAACTTGTCGCAGGGGCGGCATCTGTCTGTCCCGCTTCTCTTTCATTACACAAAGCCGATAAATCATCACGGACCCACGCCGAGTCGGTTCCTGCTGACTGGATCCAGTTCCACTACAAACTCATGCGTACCAACATTATCGCACTAAATTTCTAAACCACACAGTGCATACAAGCTTCTAGACCTAGACAATATGTCAATTTGTAAAATAAATAAGTTTATACTAACTTTTTACAAGTTAAATGTGCTCTCTGATTGACTAAGTATTTATGTTAAGGGAAGAGGATGGTATTTTTTTAAACTTTTTCCCCCATTTGGTGTAAAATATTAATTTTTGTATGTAGAGAGCTCATAACTGTGGCAACTCAACCAAATATAAATATTTTGAAAAAATATTATTTGGGGGCCCTAATTTGAAAAAAAAATATACCCAATGCAGGATTGTACTAAAACCGATATATCTAAACCATTTTTAAAGATAGATTCAAACAGTTTTTTATAATGTATTTGCAAAACATGTTCTACAAACTGTCTGTAACAGAATTTTGGTATTAGTCCCTACGTTTGTGAAATAAACAATTAAAATTTAATAACAATTTTCAGATTCCCTTTCTTGCAAACAAACGGACGTATTTTTAAAATGAAATCAATTAACAAAATTCTGTTAACGAGAAAAGTTTCCTAATAGTCGAAAGAATGTGTGTTCTAAATTTCTTGCATGTATCTTTAATAGTTCAGAAATTATATCCATTTTTGTCTGGCAATGTAGCAAAGAAAATGAAACTACTGGAAACCGATAAAAGCGAGCGTGTGATTTAAAAATCCATAGCACAGGAAGTTTAAAAATGACGTCTTAACATCCGATAAGGACACAAATACCCACAAAATGTTATGCAATGCATTCCACACATATCAAATGGTATTTTAAAGAAAAAAAATTTTTTTTTTAATTTATTTTACCGGAAACAACAATAAAAGTGGGCTAGTGATTTAAAAATCCATAACGCAGGAAGTTTAAAAATGGCGACTCAACATCTGATAAGGGAACAAATACCCACAAAATGTTATGCTATGCATTCCACACATAATACAGGGTTTTTTAAAGATTTTTTTTGAAAATTTACTCATTTTTCACCAAAAAATACCATCCTCTCCCCTTAAGAACTGCTTTCAGAACATAAAAGAGGTGATACTAGGAAGGAGAAGAAAAAATTGCCTAGAATTGCTAATGATATTGCGTTATTAGACAAAAAAATGATACTAAGGGATCTGTTAATGGAGCTAAATGACAGCTGTGAGCAATGTGGGATGAATATAAATGTAAACAAGACGAAGACCATGGTTATTGGAAGAAAAATAAAGAAGAAAAATGTGATAATTCGAAATGAGGCAGTAGAGCAAGTGAGCAGCTTCAAATATTTGGGTGTAGCCTACTATAAGCAGTAACATGAGATGCTGTCCACATCTGTGGAGTAACGGTCAGCGCGTCTGGCCGCGAAACCAGGTGGCCCGGGTTCGAATCCCGGTCGGGGCAAGTTACCTGGTTGAGGTTTTTTCCGGGGTTTTCCCTCAACCCAATATGAGCAAATGCTGGGTAACTTTCGGTGCTGGACCCCGGACTCATTTCACCGGCATTATCACCTTCATTTCATTCAGACGCTAAATAACCTAGATGTTGATACAGCGTCGTAAAATAACCCAATAAAATAAAACATGAGATGCTGCCAGGAAGTCAAAAGGAGGATAGTAATGGCAAATGAAGCTTTAACAGAAAAAGGAGCATCTTCTGTTGACCTCTGGAAAAAGAAATAAGGAAGAGACTAGTGAAGTGCTTTGTGTGTAGGAGTGTGACATTGTATGGTCAGAAAAGTGGACATTACGACGAAGTGAAGAGAAACGATTGGAAATATTTGAGATGTGGATATGCAAAAGAATGGAGCGTGTAAAATGACAGACAATGAAAAATGAAGACATACTAGAATGCGTGGATGGAGAAAGAATAATGTTGGAACTGATCAGAAAGAGAAAACTAAATTTGATGGATTACTGGCTAACAAGAAACTGTCTACTGAAGGATTCACTGAAAGAAATTATGAACGGGAGAAAAGTTCGGGCTAGAAGAGAATAATAAACAATATGAAGTTATATGGATGGTATGCGGAGACTAAGAGGAAGGCGAAAAATATGAATGAATGAATGAATGAATGAATGAATGAATGAATGAATGAATGAACAGCAGCGAGTAAAGTGATTACTTATTTTTAAGCGCTAGTGTTTTAAAGGCCCTCTTTACGCACTGATAAAAGTAGGTAAAATGCAACTTTACGCACTTAGTAGAAAAACGTTTATCTTTACTGTATGAGAATTGGCATGGCAACCTCCAAAGCCTTAGTTTAGCCACAGTCTAGTATATACAGTCGCGAAGCTCAATACGTATTAAATATGCAAACAGATAGTTGCTCACCACTAGGATCGCTAATATCGCCTCATTACAGGCAATGAAAAATAGTACCGTCACAGTCTATTGTTTCTAGCACCCTCAAAACTCAAGCTTCGTGATTGTATATAGTAGACTGTGATTTAGCGATTATGGAAACAATGTATTTGCTCCTTATAACGCCAGTGTTTTACTTCCATTTAGAATTAACAGGGCTGCCCGCTCGAAACCTGGAAGCTCAGCTGGTGTGAGTTGGAGGGAAGAGGGAAAAAAAGACATTTTCTGAAATTTCTTCTTTGTTATAACCATTATCAAGATAGGATTTACTTAATCAGTATGTGAAAATTATAGTAAATTCAAAGGTTTTTTAAATCGCTTATGCAATGATACTGTATCAACTTCGAAGTTATTTCTTGTACCGTGCAAGGTGAGTCCCAGAATTCATCCAGGGGAAAAACCAGACATTCGTCTTGTAACTGGGAAAAATCCCGAAATAATTCCAACCGTGTAGTCAGCCTGGTAAATAATGAACGAGGTTATGAAAAGTAAAAAAGGATGTTAGAACTGCTGGAGCAAGCAAGAATAATCACTGTCTTTCCAGTCAAATAACTTCAAATCTGCTATAAGAATGTGGTCTGACTGACTGCCATTTTATCCAGAATAAAGTAGAATTCTAAATCTTTGTAAAACTGTGCAAAACATTCAGAAAAGTAGGAAGTATTTTCCAAGTTTCCTCAAAATATATGTACAGTAGTGGCAAAAAAAAAAAACCGGACCGACTCTTGTAGCTGATTTCAGAGCCTTGTTCACTCCAGAGCACGATAGACTGGTAACTAAGACTTTCGTGGTTCGAATCCTGCCTGAGAAGGAAACTTTTTTCTTGTTCCTTATTCAAATTTATTCCCAGTACTTTTCGATTGCTGGTAAAATTCATGTTCTGAGAATAATAAGTTAATTAAGTAGTAAAATATCGCTACAATCGCATGGGAATAAATTTCAATCAGGAACAAAAAATGTTTCCTTCGCAGGGAGGATTCGAACCACCAGTCTATAGTGCTCTGAGTGAACAAGAGTCTGAAATCAGCTACAAGGGTCGGTCCGGTTTTTTTTTCCACTACTGTACTTGGGCATTCAATTAGGCTAAGATTTTCGTAAAATTTTATTACGAGTACGTTGCTTCAAACCAGTGAAGTAGGTAGATATCAAGAAATCCCCATGTGTGATCCATCAATTGTAATCGTATGTAGCCTATATTAAAATTTATGCTTGACGAAAAACACGACGTCAGTATCATAATCTACAAATATATTTTATGTAAGCTTATAACCTCAAAACTAAAACCACAATTTTAACCATATCTGGCTGAAATTTTAATATTTAATGTGAATTGATTAAGATTTTTTTGTTGATTATTTGCAAAGATATTAGAGATATCTATTTTGGTAAGCTACGGTTTTCAGGTAGAATTATTTCCTATTTCCAGTCTGAGAATTGTAATATTCATTTATAAAAACGATCTGCTTTAGTACTTAGACTTTTAACTGCAGTATTTTATTGGTAATTTTTTTCCATTGTTTTTTGTGATCTTATTTAAATCTTCAGTGATTTAAAAAATGTGTTTGTATGCATCAGGTTAAAAATCTCTCACACTTAAATGTTTATGCTGATTTGACAAATAATTGTGTTAAGTTTAATCAGAATCAATCTAGTAGTTCTTAAGATAATTGTACCTAAAGTATGAACATGTTAAAATTCAGAAAATCATATCCATGTCTCCCCTTACAGAAGTTATAAAGAATAAAAGAGTTTATTAGCTAGTTTTCAGTCTACAGACTTATCAAACATAAGCTATAAAGAAGATAGTACATGTACACGATGGACTTAATGCCAATATATTATTATCATCATCATCATCATCAGCATCATCATCATCATCATCATCATCATTATTATTATTATTATATGACAATAATAAAATTGACAGCTATGCCATAAAGCAACAAGATAATTTAAGCAAATCCATCAGAAATGTTCAATACAGTAAAACCCCGATTATCCGTCACCCCGTTAACCGATTGGTGGATTATTCGACTGTCTCTCTCGCAGAAAAAAAAAATATGAAGTACTGTACATTATATAAGTACGAATCATTTCTACATTCTGTTTTTACAAACCTTTAATCTTAAGCATTATGGCCTACTCTTCGAGTGACTGTACTGTTTAACTTCTATGCAAAATGTCTTCTACAAGTGTCAAGAGAAAACATGTTGTACTACGGAAAAAAGTGCAAGAAATTGAGTGGTTTGGGAAAAGGAAAAATGTGGTGCATCTCACATCACAATACCGAGATAAGAATTACAACTTTGCGCGATTTACGCTAATGAAAAACAAAATATAAACGGTATAAAATTTGTAAATCTACAACATGAGACCCTCTACTATTCCTATCTTTCCATAGAAAGTCATCGTAAGGAGTTTCCTTGGCCATTAAAAACCCGTATTATGTACTTTGTTTATGAAAACTTTTTATGGTACGGATTATCCGATTTTTTCGATTAACCGTTCAAGAAGCCACGTATGTCAAATATCTGGGTATCATTATTGATCATAATTTAAAATGGCCTCATCACATTACTTATATTTGTAAGAGGCTTCGTAAAACAATTTATAAATTCGTTAATCTTCGATGCTACTTACCTATTAGAGTTCTAGGAAATGTTTATTTGGCCATTATTCAGTCTATCATTCAATATGGTATAATTGTTTGGGGTGGAAGTACAAATTTTAATCTTAGTCCGTTAAATTTACTACAAAAACGAATAATTAAAATTTGTTTGAAGGAGCGTTTCGATTATCCAACTAAATGAATTTATTCTGAATTTAATGTATTTAATATTGAAGAAATTTATAAGTATACGCTGTTAAAATTTTATCATAAAAATCTTAATAAGTTTGTATTACAGACACACAATTATGACACAAGACGAAATATTAATTCAACATTAGTAGAACCTAAATGTCTCACATCTGCTGGTCTAAAGCATAGCATAAATTTTGGCCCTCGGTTGTACAATGCTTTAACTAAATTACACCCAGAACTTCTAGTATGTAACCCACTAACATATATAAGAAGATAATTAGAAACGTGTTACTATCTTCAATTTGATTAAATAAATTTATAGCCTATGTGTATGAATTAATCAACCTATATTATATTTGTATTCTATAATTTGAAATATATATCAGTCCTACTTTTCACGTGCGATATTATTCTTCTCTAGTGTTAATATTGTATTATATAATTCCATTGCCGCTGTAATTATATTTTAGTTCCTATTTTATTTTACTTATTTATTTTTATTATTATTATTTTTTTTATTTTAATATTATATCTGAACTGCGACCGAGCACGAGCGCTGCTCATTCGGTCTCAAATTTTGTTAATACTACTGTATCTTCTTTTTATATTGCTTGTATTATTTTATTTCTATTTCTCTTGTTTGTTTTGTAATTATATTCTTTATTCTGTATATTTAAATTTAAATAAATAAATAAAATAAAAATAAACTTACCCCCTTCATTACCACGGATAATAGAGGTTCTACTGTAAATATTCTGGGGACAAAATGAAGGCGATTATTTTTTGTAATTGAAACAAGTAATTGGTAGGCCTATATAAAAGTATATAAAAACAGTACTTCAATATAACATATTAAGGATTCAAGAATACATCGAGGAAGCGAATTATTTATAATATCTTGATGCGATGTCTGTCAATATTGAAACGTAACCTACTTACAAGAGAATTCCGTCAAACTCTAAAATATGAGGCAATCTAATTCATTAGGCAAAAAGAAACAGAAAAATAACGACAAATGATCAATTAAATAGAAAGCAATACAACCAATCTACTTTTGTATACCAAGACCGACTGCTTCTAGTAATAAAGTATTCAAATTTATTCATCTGAAACTTGAATCCGAAGCAGCTTGCAGGCCGATACGCGTGCCAATATAGAAATGTTGTGCGGCGCAATCGTTCTTCAGATGTTTTGTGTGTCTCTGACGAAATGCTATAAATCAACAAACAATAAAACGAATCTGAAAGTAACAATCACATTGTAAAAGACAACGAAATTAAGTAAGCCTCATTATTTTTTTTTTTCAGAATTAAGGGCTATGGCCAATTTATTAAGTTACATACGAGTATTAAATGACATTTTATGAATTGTGACGAAAAGCCTACCATTTGTGAAAACGCAAGAAGAAAGGAAATTAGTTTTCTTGAATTATCTATATATAATTTGAACTGGTAATGGAATTAACGCAAAAACGACTGAACGGATTTTAATAATAATAATAATAATAATAATAATAATAATAATAATAATAATAATAATAATAATAATAATAATAATGGCTTTATTTAACCTGGCAGAGTTAAGGCCGTAAGGCCTTCTCTTACACTCAACCAGGATTAAAACTTGCTTACATAGTTGAACATAACACTGGATCGGAATTAAGTAATTACATACTGATACAATTTAGGTACATAATGAGATGAAAAGAGGTAATTACATAAAAATTTACCTCATAAAATAAAAGTAAACATAGTGAAATACATATTAATGTTGTTGGAAACAAATACGAATCACATAAAAACAGAAGCCGATAATTCAATAAAAAAAATGTACACAGTAAAAATAAAAATAAATACATTAGTATACATATTAGTATTAGATTACAATTAAGTAGGATTTACATAATTGAACCAGAAACCGACAATTGAATAAAATGTACACAAAAAGTAGATTAATAATAAAAAACAACACAGTGGGATACATATTGGTGTTAAGTGATAAATAAACACGATTTACATGATTACACAATAAAAATAAGAAACAAAAAAAAATAAAATACAAATAAAAAATAAAAATAAATACAGTGGAACACATTCCATTAAATATTTGCAACGCGTTAGGTCTGGCAACTCATCATAAGATATTTTTCTAATTTACATTTAAAGGAAATTAAAGTTCGGCAGCCCTTGACTTCAGGCGGAAGAGAATTCCAGTGACGAGAAGTAGCAACAGTGAAAGATGAAGAATAAAGACATGATGTGTGGAGTGGTATTTCTAGCGTGTTACCATACTGTGACCGAGTATTTAAGCTATGATACCGAGAAAGACTGTGTAATCGAACAGATAAGTAAGAGGGAGATTTTAGTGAATGACCCGTCGTTTTGAAGCTTGGCATCCAATGATTTTCAGAGAAATAGTAACTTTCAGTGAATTTTCAACATTACAGAGATTATTCTGTGGAACAAATTAATAAATCCATAATATTCAGGATACTGGCTAATTAAAGAAATGATACTCCTGAATATAAATAATTGATTAAATGGCGATCTTACTCGTGTTAATTATGTAAGCATGTGCGGCTTACAGCTGTTTCGGTGCTATTCGACACCATCCTCAGAGCCTACTAGATCTCGGCGCTATCTCAACTTCGCTCAACTAGGCAGCGAAGTTGAGTTAGCGCCGAGATCTAGTAGGCTCTGAGGATGGTGTCGAATAGCACCGAAACAGCTGTAAGCCGCACATGCTTACATAATTAACACGAGTAAGATCGCCATTTAATCAATTATTTATATTCAAGTGTTAAAAGTAGTGTACGAAAGATTCAACGTGGACTCCTGAATAGTTCATTCTTTATCTGTAATTTTATTTTACCCTTAAAACTCAAGAATAATTTTATTTTACAAACAACTTCAAATTAATGTAACTTAGGAAATATTGTGATTAGTACAAATGTAACGGAGGAAAATAAATAATTGAAGAGACAGAGGGAAGAAAATGAATCTGAACATCACTTCCTAGCTGACAGATTCTTCACTTGTGCGATACCCAACATGAACATTCACTGGTTTGTCAAACTATAATATTGAATTAAGTATATTTACTTACTGTAGTTTAACAATGGTTACTTTTATCGCAGTAACGGGCGGTTCCTTCGGTGGTGTAGACGTTCATTATGTATATCAATGTGCCATAGCTACTAACAGGTGAAAAACATAATTCAAACGCAAGTGAATTCACAATAAAATGCTTGCGTGCTCTTAAGAAATAAAAATACCGGCAAGTGAAATCTAGTCCTACAAACGAATTTAGTCAAAACAGTTAAAAGTTTTCTGCCGTTCCATTATTGAGGCTATTTTCATGTCCCGTGGTTTGAAATGAAGGTTCCATAAGTATAAATTAGAATGCATTCTCACACAAGTTTTTTATCGCGTGTAGAACGCCATAAATCAAGTTTAATAAATCATTCCGAACTTGAGAAGAAATAACAGCGCAGCCCATCATGTGGAAGTACAGTAGCCTACTTCTGACGTTATGTCATTACCATCGTAGAGGAAATTAATATTCATTGTATAGAACAATGGTTTTTATACATCTGAAATCTGATTAGTGTAAATGTGTAGCAAGTCAGCGATGTATGCAATGGAGGGGGAAAGAAACTGCCCACCCTACCCCACTATCTCCTGGCCTAGTTGCCTCACGAGTGATGGCTTGTTGGTGTCACTTATGGGGTCCAGACCTGTCTTCGGACAGTTGACTAAACTACAACAGAATACCTATAATCTCCTTCTTTCACTTCATCACGTCTTTTTCTCTTCTCTCCACTTTACTTCTATCTTTCTCTTTTTCCACATTATCTTTCTCTCACATGTACTTTATGCATATTCTATTCCATTTCCTTTTTCTCTCACATTATGTTTCTCTTCCTAATATTCCTCATTGTCTTACTTGATCAATTTTACGTCAAACCCAAACAGTAAATTAATTTGAATGACCAAGAAACTTAACACCAGCAGAACACAGCTATTCAGAATTACTAACAATTAATAATAATGAAATAATAATAACAAGAAGAAATTTATTTATTCTGGTGGTGTTAAGGTCATCAGGCCTTCTCTTCCATGCCACCAGAAATATGTATACATACAAGATAGATAGATAGATAGATAGATAGATAGATAGATAGATAGATAGATAGATAGATAGATAGATAGATAGATAGATAGATAGATAGATAGATAGATAGATAGATAAATAAATAAATAAATAAATAAATAAAATAATAATAATAATAATAATAATAATAATAATAATAATAATAATAATAATAAGCAAAATGTAAATGTGTTTAGTTACATTTAATTCTAAGAGTTAAGCAATTACAATTTAGTGTTAAATAAGATAATTTGGAACGAAGGAATAATTAACATAATGAAAAACAATGGTTATTAGGGGAGAAAAATTCGCACCGGCGCCGGGGATCGAACCCGGGTCCTTGGTTTTACGTACCAATTGCTCTAACCACTGAGCTACGCCGAAATTCAATCCACAGCGCCGGATCGAATCCCACTCCTCTAGTTTTTTCCCTTTGAGCGCACTCAATTGAGTGACTTTCTGGCCACTGTTACTGTAACAGATATATTCTGTGGAACCAAAAATTAATTTTTACGCAGATTCTTCGCCCAACAGTGCATAATACTGTGGAATCCCGGCCACCAAATCACTCAATTGAGTGCGCTCCTTGTAGCCTATATGACAGTTGGCTTAATATAGCCTATGTCAACATATATGTCTAATTTGGAGTTAGGCCACTAAGGGAAAAACACCAGAGGAGATGGATTCGATCCGGTGTTGTGGATTGAACTTCGGAGTAGCTCAGTGGTTAGAGCAATTGGTATGTAAAATCAAGGACCCGGGTTCGATCCCCGGCACCGGGGCGAATTTTTCTTCTCTAATAACCATTGTTACCATAACAGTATATTCCTTAGTACCAAAAATTAATCTTTACGTAGATAATGAAGAACAATTTACATAATTAAAAAAAATATCTTACAAAAGTAATATTTGAAGAAAGATTATATTCTAGAGACGAAAAGTAGTCTTTTTTGACTATACGCTTTTGAAAGTAGTCAAGGTCTGGCAGCTCTTTACGCTGTGTACATTAGAGTTACGTTCACTATTTACACTATCATAAAGAATAAAGGCTTACATTAATCAAACATTATTTAAGTTATTGTACACAATTTAATACTTACTTACTTACTGGCTTTTAAGGAACCCGGAGGTTCATTGCCGCCCTCACATAAGCCCGCCATTGGTCCCTATCCTGAGCAAGATTAATCAAGTCTCTACCATCATATCCCACCTCCCTCAAATCCATTTTAATATTATCTTCCCACCTACGTCTCGGCCTCCCCAAAGGTCTTTTCCCCTCCGGCCTCCCAACTAACACTCTATACTTATGCATTTCTGGATTCGCCCATACGTGCTACATGTCCTGCCCATCTCAAACGTCTGGATTTTATGTTCCTCATTATGTCAGGTGAAGAATACAATGCGTGCAGCTCTGCGTTGTGTAACTTTCTCCATTCTCCTGTAACTTCATCCCTCTTAGCCCTAAATATTTTCCTAAGAACCTTATTCTCAAACACCCTTAATCTCTCAAAGTGAGAGTCCAAGTTTCACAACCATACAGAACAACCGGTAATATAACTGTTTTATAAATTCTAACTTTCACATTTTTGGACAGCAGACTGGATGATAAAAGCTTCTCAACCGAATAATAACACGCATTTCCCATATTTATTCTGCGTTTAATTTCCTCCCCAGTGTCATTTATATTTGTTACTGTTGCTCCAAGATATTTGAATTTTTCTACCTCTTCGAAAGATAAATCTCCAATTTTTATAGTTCCATTTCGTACAATATTCTGATCACGAGACATAATCATATACTTAGTCTTTTCGGGATTTACTTCCAACCCTATCGCTTTACTTGCTTCAACTAGAATTTCCGCGTTTTCCCTAATCTTTTATTGAATAAGTAGTCGTGGACGGCCGATAAGGGGTGGTCTTCCAGCTTGGGGGTTGGGCAAAGGCCTAACAACCCATCACCGTAAAAAAACAGATTGTTACGAAACAGTAACACAATTTAACGCCACCGGCGTGGCTCAATCGGTTAAGGCGCTTGCCTGCCGGTCTGAAGTTGCGCTCGGGCGCGGGTTCGATCCCCGCTTGGGCTGATTACCTGGTTGGGTTTTTCCGAGGTTTTCCTCAACCGTAAGGTGAATGCCACGTAATCTATGGCGAATCCTCGGCCTCATCTCGCCAAATACCATCTCGCTATCACCAATCTCATCGACGCTAAATAATCTCGTAGTTGATACAGCGTCGTTAAATAACCAACTAAAAAAAACAATTTAATAGTGTAAATAATTTTTATCAATGTAGTAGGTCTACATTCTTTATTATAGTGCAAAAACCGTATTCTAGTGTAAATAATTTAAATTTTGATATTAGAGTGTTTGTTTAAAGTGGTCCACGTTTTGTTCTGCCCCACTTTACGAAACAAAAGTCAGTCAAATACTTGGCTCGCTATATGCACGTGTGTCATCCGGTTAAAAACTCCAGTAATACTTAATTTTGTAGCGTCCTGGAACAAAGTACGGTCCCTAATAATGATAACGTTCGAAGAGCAATGACAAAATGTAACTTAATGAAAACTCTAACGCACTACTATTGCCACAGCGGATGTACTAGACCACTATCCGTATCAAATACCTGCCGGAGATCGAACACTCGGCTTCTTTTGTGAGGAGTTGACACCTGACAAAGTCAGAACCAGCCTCCCCATGTGCTTCTGCGTGGGGTGGTCGAATCGGGGTGGTCGCTGCTCGCACAGCTGCTTTCGGTAACAGGTAAAATATTGAATATTATGCTTGATAATGGTTAATTCTACAAGTATGAAAACGGGATATGACAGTATCATAATTATTATGAAAGCTGGATATGAAATATTAAAATACTGACCTATAACTAGTAGGAGGATCCTGAATACTGCCGGTAATTTTATCAGTGTAGCTTGTTCCTGCATAAATGCATACTGCCTCATGCGACAGACCTCTGATGTTGAGTTAGGTTTAAGTACGTGACAATGAAACTCAGAAGAACATAATTTATGCAATAAATGAAATGCTACGTACGCAATAAATAGACCAACAAAAGTCAGAGAATTCCAAGTATCTCCACAATAACAGAGTTACGCTCTTTGTTCACTCTCATCCTCACTATTTGACCCAAAACTCACGAGTTCAAATCTGACCGAGAGCGATTTGTGATTACTGAATATCTCCCTTACAGCAGTTGTGACCACCTCATAAATTTAATTCATCAAACTTAAGGGGAGAGGATGGTATTTTTAAGGAAAAATGGCTAAATTTTCAAAAAAAGATTATTTAAAATACCCTGTGATATGTGTGGATCGATATTTTTAAACTTCCTGCATTATGGATTTTTAAATCACTCGCCCACTTTTATTGTTGTTTCCGGTAAATTAAATTTTCAAAAAGTTTATTTTTCTTTAAAATACCCTTTGATATATGTGGAATGCATTGCATAACATTTTGTGGGTATTTGTGCCCTTATCGGAAGTTGAGACGTCATTTTTAAACTTCCTGCGCTATGGATTTTAAATCACACGCCCGCTTTTATCGGTTTCCAGTAATTTCATTTTTTTTTTTGCTACATTGCCAGACAAAATGAATATAATTTCTGAACTATTAAAGATACATGCATGAAATTTAGAACACACATTCTTTAGACTATTAGGAAACTTTTCTCTGTAACAGAATTTTGTTAAATGATTTCATTTTAAAAATACGTCCATTTCTTTGCAAGAAAATTGTTACTAAATTTTAATTGTTTATTTTACAAACGTAGGGACTAATATCAAAATTCTGTTACAGACAGTTTGTAGAACATACTTTTGCAAATACATTGCAAAAACTGTTTGAATCTATCTTTAAAAACGGTTTAGATATATCGGTTTTAGTACAATCCTGCATTGGGTATATTTTTTCAAATTTGGGCCCCCAAATGATTTTTTTTTCGAAATATTTTTATTTGGTTGAGTTGCCACAGCTATGAGCTCTCTACATACAAAAAATTAACAATTTACACCAAATAGGAAAAAAGTTAAAAAAAATACCATCCTTTCCCCTTAAAGGTCTTGTCGATCATATCCATAGGAGCTACAATCCAACCATCCGAAATTAAACAATAATAACCTATTACAGGGTGAAAGGTTTTTTGCAGTGCAATGCAATATCGCTAAACTCTTAAATTTAAAACAATTAATTACTGCTACTTTATTGGAGATTTTCGTAATCAGCAAAATAATACGAGAAGCAAAAACAAATAAATATTATGTCGTCTCAAAAGTTTTTTTCCTAAAACTGTTCTTCCGTAAATTCACAATAAACTTCGTATCATCAGTGCAACATTCTTGTTGTATCTGTACAGACAGAGTCAGTCTGGCTCGGAGAAAACCGGCCTACTTCAGTTTCTCTTACATTTTTATTAAACCATTGCTCCACCACAGCCTTCTAATCGCGATTGAGTATCTTATGTAAATGAAAATAACCGTTATATAATTACGTTTGCATAGACTTAAATGAGGTGTAGGATTCGCTCAAATTCGCGAATACATTTTTACACTGAAATTGATTCTCACGGCCTTGAGGCGCATATCATCTCCGCGGGGGTCCAAAATGATTCAGTAAATACTCGTTGTTGTGGGACGACACGGCCCACTCAGTTCGGTTAAACATAACAGCCAGCAACTCGATTTATATCCCCTTGCACCAAAGAACTAGATTAATAAATATGACTACCAGAACTCGCTTGTTAGAACCCACTACTCGGTCAGTGTGTATTCACGGAGGCAATAAATTGTATAAACTGTGAAGTTGGAGTTTCCCTTGCCTCAGTTCATCGAGATGCCAGAAAAATGAAGGCAACTCTTTGTTTTAAAAGATCCAACTGTTTACATCCTTATTCACAACGAAAATTTAAATATAATCCAATAGCAATGACATTATTTTGTTGATTCAAGTTGTCCACACCCGTGGAGTAACGGTCAGCGCGTCTGGCCGAGAAACCAGGTGGCCCGGGTTCGAATCCCGGTCGGGGCAAGTTACCTGGTTGAGGTTTTTTGCGGGGTTTTCCCTCAACCCAATAGGAGCAAATGCTGGGTAACTTTCTGTGCTGGACCCCGGACTCATTTCACCGGCATTATCACCTTCATTTCATTCAGACGCTAAATAACCTGAGATGTTGATACAGCGTCGTAAAATAACCCAATAAAATAAAAATAAATAAAATTGATTCAAGTTGTTTTTAGACGTGAACATAAATTAAACGGTTCCACATCTGTGGAGTAACGGTTAGCGCGTCTGGCCGCGAAACCAGGTGGCCCGGGTTCGATTCCCGATCGGAGAAAGTTACCTGGTTGAGGTTTTCTCCGGGGTTTTCCCCTCAACCCAATATGAGTAAATACTGGGTAACTTTCGGTGTTGGACTCGGACTCATTTCACCGGAATTATCACCATCTCATTCAGACGCTAAATAACCTAAGCTGTTGATAAAGCATCGTAAAATAACCTATTAAAAATAAATTAAACGGGAAATTAAATGTTCGAAATATAATCCATTGATTGCTCATGTACGATTATAGCCATCGAGTGTAAAAATCTTTCGCATTTCAACAAAAATCAGAATCATGCATGATTAATGGAGTTCTGCGTTTAGTTACTTTGAATACAAGTTAGGTGTACATCGATCATACTACCATCGCTTGATAAACACGTTGCGAGTCAACAGTTCAAGCTGCAATCTTCCCGAATGTTCAGGAACTGTGTGTTTACATCTGTTTATTCGTGTACCTGTATGTGTAAGTCCGTGATCAATAGGAATAGTACTCGTGTACAAAATACTAACTGTACAGTACTTGGATTTAGTAACAATAATAACAAAGTATTTATTTAAAGGCATGTAATAAAAGATCATTTTTACAAGGAACTATCATATTTTGTCCACACTTGCAATGAGAAAACTATTCGAGCTAAGACAAAAGACACATTTACTGAAACATATTAAATATATATCCAATGCAAATACACTCTCTCAGAGGCGCTCTGAAGCTACGTAGTACAATATCTTGAGATGCGCAACAAATGTAACGAAATTAATTTTAAAAACACATTTAAATTTCTTTCTACAACCACTGTAGTCAACATTATGTATTAGTCGTAGTAAGATAAAAGAAATCGAAGTCTTAACAAATTTTGAACTCTATAAACAATTCAGGCGCCACAAAATTTTTTAGTAGTCATGGCTACCTGGCGTCCGGAATTTGTCTACCTCTGATTTTTACACTCCCATGAGTGTTACGTCACTGAGCAACTTATGCTACCTATAAACTTATACATGCATAATTGCAACGCAATATATTTTACGTATAATAGTAAGTTATTAGTTATTAGTTTTAATATTATTAAAAACCTTAGGTAATTATTTATAAAAACGCCTCTACAAATAGCCACTTAAAAATTATGTAAAATATAGTATACTTTAGCGTTGTGAATACAGAAAAAAATAGGACATAATTTTCATAACAAGAAACACTCACCCATTAAACTTGGAGATAATGTGAACTTTCATGAGCGTAGAAATTCCTCTACCCAACTTTCGCTTCGTCGATTTCCACATCAACACCGATTCTATCCAACTATCTTCTATTGCAAAAGTCCAATGTCAACACACTTCCCTACAGAATGAGTACCAGTACGTAACAGTTTACGAGCTTAACCCAAGTTCATTTTCGATAAATATCTGACGAGGTGGGTTTTTACTTATTCAAAGCAAAACAGAGAACTTTCACAACGCAAATATGCACGAAACTAAAAAGTGTTTTACGAAATGAAGAAACTCTAAAGCCGCATTCACTCTTCTTTCGCATCTAAATACTGACAGCGAAACTGCTTACTCTTCCAATCTGTTTTATACAGTTCCAGCATTTACATTGATCAGAAATAACTTCACGGCGAATCGAATAATTTTTAAACACTCAAAATCATTACAAATGTTAATCAAATGAACAACTCTACACGAACTATCCTTCTTCTATGCGGGATGAACTTCTAAAATGCGTCTACGGCTGCAAGTACCCTACTGACTTCTGATAGTAATTTTAAGGCTTCTATTCCTTAATAATTTGCTATAGATGTCGCAGCGATAACAGAATTGGATGCCATCTACTGTTCAGTTCTAAAATTGTCATATCTGCAATGCTTGGGAAAAGTGGCATAAGTCAGTTTCCACAAACAATTTTATTAATTTATTGACAACTTACGGAACATCTGCTCGCTTGGGAAAAGAGATATAAGTATTTCTCCCATTACAATAATTCATACAGAAGAAAATCAAATCGACATAAACCAGTGTGAAGACAGTTTTTTTCCTTCACCTGTAAAATTAACATGTTTGACTTGTGCCAATTTTCCCGAGCACTACAGATATATCAGGTTACTTTCAGTCGAACATTTTTCAGTGATCTCTTAATTTAACGGACATAACACTGGCCTAGAAACCTGAAATTTCTCGGATCGGATCCCAGCTCATCAACAAAAAAGTAACAAACATTATGTAATACAGTAGAGCAACCGCGGCGAAAATGCGACTCACGAACACATTGTGGCTCGCAGTGCATTTCCCTTGCTTCCTACCTACAACCCCCACCCTCTCACTCACTGGAGTCAAACTCCGTTCCATGTATATTTGTCTCTGACCTGCGAGTGGCGTATCGTCGCAATGTCTCTTTCGAGACCATGTACCTCTATAAAAACGAAAATGTCAACTAGGATGGGAGGATGCATTTTTTGCTGACAGTATGATGAGCAGGGAACGGATTTATATGGACTAAAAATATATGAAATATGTAAATATATATGTAGTTATTTTTACCAAAATATGGAATTAAATATGGATTTTTACCAAAATATGGAATTAAATATGGACTTAAAATTATAAAAAAATGACTATGTACGTTAAATATTGGTACATTTTAATCAAACTAAACAAAAAATATAATGGACGTACCTTATCTTCCAATGTAGTTTCAACAAAACACAATTTTTATTGTCTGTTACCATAACAATAGGTTACAAACATTTCTTTCAAGTGCTGAAAAGTGAATCTTCTTCTATTGTCTCTGAGGATAGATTTATACTGACTAAAAGAGCGTTCGACGTCACAAGAAGTAACTGGTACATAATTCAATTTCACAATGTCTGCTGGGGATAAGTCCAAGTTAATCTTCACTGTTGATTCACCACTCATCACAGCAACAACCTTTTGTAGTTCTTCATATCCAGGGTTTTTTGAAAGTACAGTGTCCACCTTAGTTCTTACTGCATCTGCAACTTTACCTCTACCACGATTCAGTTGTTCCACAGTACTATTTATAATTTCAAAACTTTCAGATAGTGAAAGGTGCCTATTTTGGAGACTTTTGAGCGTTTTTATGATGCATGAAAATGTATGCTGAATGTGAGCTAAGTCATTCTTCACACTTATGTCACAGGTAACTGTTTTCGCAGTATCAATTGAGACTGCATCTTCAGAGTCCAATGCAAGGAGAACATTGTTAATAGAGTCTATATGTTCGGCATAATATTCAACTGCTTCTAGCCATGTACCCCATCTAGTTAAAATTGGCTTTGGTGGCAATGGAATTTCAGGGTACATTTCTTTCAACACGTTAACTCTACTGGGAGCTTTGAGAAATACTTTTTTCACTGATGAAATCAACAAATCTACTTTAGGGAAATTGTCTCTGACCACTTCTGCCACACGATGAAATGCATGCGCCACACAAGTAAAATGAGTCAATTTAGGATATACAACAGATAATGCTTGTCCAGCTTTGACCATATAAGGGGCAGCATCGCTAATAAAGAATAACACATTATCGTACATAATACCCTTTGGCCACAGGATACCCATAGCTTCGTTGAACAGTTTAACTATAGTTTTGTTATTGCACTTTTCTAGAACATCACAATGTAAAAGAATTCGTTCAGAATATTGTTCACTTAACAAACCGATAACTACATTACCAACAAGTCTACCTTCTTTGTCGGGAGTCTCATCAATGGAAACCCAAATTGAACTATCTTTAATTTCATCTCTTATCTTCTGTATTGTCTCATCGTAGATGGATGGAGCATACGTCTTCCTAAGTGTTGACTCATCCGGGATTGTATGTTGAGTATATTTTTCAAGGAATTCCCTGAAGACCTTATTCTTTAGTTTGTAGAGAGGAATATCAGCAGAGATGAGAGAACGGCACAGGTCGATGTTAAACTCAGATCTTACATTCGATGTTGTTGGTTGTGTTAAAAACAATTGTCTCTGCTTGGAATTTAGTTGTTTGTTGGCCTGATGTTTACTAGTTGTAATGTGTTGTTGCACCAGGAACTTTTGTGTAGATGATACTGCACACTGACACAAATTACAAAATAATATTTTATTGTCAGTTGATAAACCATCTTCTTTAAATTCTGAAATGTAACTTGTTAGTTTTGATTTTAAATTGACTGAATGACGTACTTTTGGCATATTTACCGTCTTTATAGTATGATTTACAAAACTGAACCTATGTGTACTCTGACTGGCATTTAACTGTTGAGCTGCACAACTGAAGTCTGTTAAAAATTTTAAATTAAATTAATACAGTTTTGTAACTTACTTTCCCATTGTTGATAGGACTGCTAATTTTCAAATAACTCTGATGTTAAAGGGATTACTGAACATGTGTTTAAATCTCTATTGTTGAAATGTATTTTTAAAAGTTAATGGAATTTTGTTTTGTTTTATTGTTAAACCTAATATAATATGGACTGTTTTATATGAAATATGGAAAATATATGGAAATTAACGAAAATATGTACTAAACTCTAAAATATGGAAAAATATTGAAAATAAAAGTAGGATTTTTCAACCCTACACATTGTGAAACATAAAGATAATGCAAAATATAAATTATATTAGCTTTATAAGTAAATATGTATTTACATATAAATCCTTTCCCTGATGATGAGAATATTAAATATATGATTTGTTCACAAGTATTACTAGGAAAACGGTGGTATAACATAAAACGGCATTATAATATACTACATGTTACTGATGAAACATTAAAAGGTTAAGTGATGTTGTTGTTGTTATTATTATTATTGTTATTATTATTATTATCATCATCATCATCATTGCTGTACGTCGATCCTTTTTCAGCAGATGTACGAATAATGCGGTTAGATCTTCAATTTAAACTCACATATTTACAATGTGGTGTTAAATGAAAGCTAGATGTAAGGACTTGACAAATGTTGAACTTTTCAAATCTTTGGCAAAAAATAAATATTTGAAGCTTCGTTCTTTCGCTTGCTCTGTTGAAGCCATGTTCGCTACAACTTACGTTTGTGAAAAATTATTTTCAACAATGAAAATAGTAAAAATCAAATTTAGATCACGACTGGCAGACAAATACCTTCGTGATCAACTACGACTGGCAGTAAGTGACATAATTCCTGATTTTGAAACTCTGCATCAGAGACATTCTGAAAACAATTAATTTTAGGTTGTGATAATGTGTCCTATTTTTTTTGTTCATTTCTTTCTTCGTTACACGTACTAAATATTAGTTTGTAGCCTTGTACTGTATATAATTTTATTTAAGTGCTTGACGTAAGGAAAATGAAAAACCGTTAATGTCAGACAGTTGCTTCAATTCCCCTTCGGGTGTCCGCCTCCCACAAATCAAATTTTGCTACTTATATGATGTTGCTTTCAACCAGCATTTTTTACGGCCATGAATTTCATTCTCTGTATGACTAACATAATATCACCGTCTTCTGTGGCCGAATTAACCAACTACAGTACTATAATTATGTTTAGGAAATAGTTTTGTTACTTCAAACCAATATACTGTAGTTTTGTTAATTCGGCCACAGAAGACGGTGATATTATGCTAGTCATACAGAGAATGAATTTTATGACCGTAAAAAATGCTGCTTGAAAGCAACATCATATAAGTAGCAAAATTTGATTTGTTATATTGAATTATTTCAACATTACAATTCCTTGTTTGTTAAAATGTGTATTCGATAACGTTATGCAGTTTATATTCTTTTGTTTTGTGTGTTTTTGGAAAATATAATTTTAATTAATGCTCCGCCATAAATGTTGTAACTAAAACCTTGTGCATCCCTCGTGTTTATCGTACGGTTCGTTCTCCCCCCACACGTTACCAGTACTTGGTTTACGTTTTCACTGTGCCTAAACGAGACGCTCTACTGTATATTACTGGTACTCTAAGTTCATTCCTTTCTTGCTAAAAAAAATATCATCAGTACTGTAAAATCACATTGTTGTCGGGGAAGTTGTAAAACTAGTTATTGGTTTTAAGAAAATTCACCACTTAAAACATAGAGAATTCATAACTAGAAACAGTTAATCCTCTAAGGCCCGCTTTGAAAAGGATCCTGCAGTACACTTGATTGGATCATGTCAGGAATGAAGAGATCAGAGAAAAAAACGAATGCAGCAGAAACTGTCACGAGAAGGTTAGAAGCAAGGCCATTGAGATGGTATGGCAAATGAGCGACTACTGAAGAAAGTAATGGTATGATCTGGGTCGAGAAAGAGAGGAAGAGGAAAATCATGTAAAGCAGGGATGATTTGTTTTACGACGCTTAATCAATTGTTGTGTTTATCTAGCATCTCAATGATATGGAATGCCTTCTCTCTTTCCAATCCACACCAATTTTCTTTAGGATCCCCATCAGTTTACTCCAATCCACTCTGTCAAAAGCCTTTTTAGGTCGACAAATACTGCATACAAATTCTAGTACAGACCCTTATGATGCCTCACTTTGACTATTGTGACGTTTTATATAGCGACCTAAGTGCTGATCTTTCTCAAAAACTTCAACCTGTACATAATGTCTGCGTCCGATTTATTTTCAATATACGCCGACATGAACATATATCGGAATATTTTCTACGACTCTCCTGGCTCCGCTTGCAAGATCGACGTTTAGTACATTCTCTTTGCCTACTATATCGAATTATACATGATTCCACACCCAACTACCTTGTCTCTCGGTTTACTGTCCTAGCTTCACATTATAATCGTAATAGACGTTCACAGCACAATCTGTTGCTATCAATACCACATCATCAGACATCTCTGTACTCAAGTTCTTTCTTAATAGCCATGGCCCGCTCATGGAATTCGCTGCCGCTGGAAATCAGGGGTAGTCTTAGTCCTCAGTTGTTTAAAATTAGGTTGTTTAGAAACTTTTTAAATGCACAGAATTAATTTTTGGGTATAATTTTTATTTATTATTATTATTATTATTATTAGTATTATTATTATTATTATTATTTTACACAGTCATTACTTTATTTTTCCATTAACACTAATATCTAGGTAATTGTCATTGTCTCAATGTAACACGTGCTGTGCTGATCATACTGATTCTTCTATTCCTTTAGTTGTGAGATTATATTCATATGTATTAAATCTTTTTTTTTAGTTAATAATTGTGTACTAGAATGTATTTTCGTGCTTGTGATTATGTATTCAGTCTTTTTTATTATATATATTTTTTATTATTGTTATTTTAAAGTTAATACTGATTCTGTATATGTAGTCAATCTCTGTTTTTACTTAATTATATTTATTATTATTTTTAAGTTAATATTTATATTAATATTTGTATGCTTTTATCATCCAGTCTGCTGTCAAAAAATCTGAAAGTTAGAATTTATAAAACAGTTATATTACCGGTTGTTCTTTAGGTTGAGAAACTTGGACTCTCACTTTGAGAGAGGAACATAGGTTAAGGGTGTTTGAGAATAAGGTTCTTAGGAAAATATTTGGGGCTAAGAGGGATGAAGTTACAGGAGAATGGAGAAAGTTACACAACACAGAACTGCACGCACCTGACATAATTAGGAACATTAAATCCAGACGTTTGAGATGGGCAGGGCATGTAGCACGTATGGACGAATCCAGAAATGCATATAGAGTGTTAGTTGGGAGACCGGAGGGAAAAAGACCTTTAGGGAGGCCGAGACGTAGATGGAAGGATAATATTAAAATGGATTTGAGGGAGGTGGGATATGATGATAGAGAATGGATTAATCTTGCTCAGGATAGGGACCAATGGCAGGCTTGTGTGAGGGCGGCAATGAACCTCCGGGTTCCTTAAAAGCCAGTAAGTAAGTAAATAAGTAATATCTGTATACCGCTATGTATTTTTCTGTATGTGATTTGATCCTGGTTGAGTGGAAGAGAAGGCCAGGGAAAATAAAACTATTATTATTATTACATACACTTCATTATTCTTCTCTAGGTATCTTTCACCGATTGTTCGTAGCAGTCCAATTGCATTTACCGTACCTTTTCACCGCTATAGGTAGGTAATAAAAGATAATTTAAATAAGAAACTGCACTTGTAGGACTGTACCTCCACTCTGAAGCACCCTGTTGCTAGGATTCCGGGGACCATATCCAGTAGCGACAAGACGAAACACAGTGTCTGTTGTCATCTGTCGCTGTTATTAGCAGAGGATCCCTCACTTCTGTGTTACAGCAGCTCTGCCTCGTACGTCCATAAATCCTGCGTGGGACCTCGATACATCTCCTCCAAGTCTTGTTGCCTCGATGCTCGCTGTGAGGCGCAAATGGGAAACCTGGCCGGGATAAAATTTACTGGTCTGCCCCAGCAGGACGCACGGTACATGGGCACCGCCGTATACCTACATGGGCATTACATAAGCCCCGCTCGCTCTATGAGGTTTACACATCGTTATGCAAGTTTATTTAGGGCAGGTGGCTTTCAAGAGCCAGCGCGTGAGGTGAAAAAAAAAGACCTTCCCAATTTCCATCCAGAATCTTTACCTTACTACTTGAGACCTATCCATGTTATTTGAATCTTCACTTTTAGAGACTGGTGAGATGCCTCCTGTGGCAGGGATGTGGAAAACTTGGTCCGCGGGTCACTTGAGGTACGCGAGAAGAAGATAAGATTGTATTTATTGTATTTTATTTTATTTTATGCTCGACCGTGCCGAAATGTAGTAATTATACACCTGGTAGCAGTCCTTTAATGCATGTCATTAAAGTACACCTTCAGCCAATGACAACTCAGCTTACAGGTGTTCAGCCAATAACAAGTCAGCTTTGTACCGTTATAAAACCGCAAGTATCGATTATTCTCGGATATGCAATCGAAAGAGAATTAGCGAAAAGTCACGGAGGCTGGAAATCCAATACTGTCGCAGAAGGTTATGTTCTGTTACTATAATAATTAGCGTTAATTGTAAATAATATTCAAATAAATTCAATTTGTCATCTCGTTTTTCAATGTCGAATTAAATAATTAAGGTTATAACAAGTTTAACGGGACTACGTCAAGGTCAATGACATTATTGTTCCTCGGAAAAAATCAATACTTTCGCGTCTGCGCACATCTCACAATTCACGACCTAGAACAAGGTCACTTCCGATCTTGTCAGATAAAAATAAAATGTATACATCTGAATAATTTCAAGTTAGAAATATGGTCGAGCATAAAAAGTCGTATGAAACTTGCGCTCGTTTAATAAACAACCATACTTGCGTCTTAATTACTAGGGCCTATCATTATAGGCTCGTTGCATAATGTACTATTAAGTCTACCACCAACAGAAGCAAGCTTCCAATTATAGGTGGCCTACACTGATACATATACAAAGTACATAATAAGAAAAACAAAACAAACAACACAAACGAAAGAAAGAAAGAAAGAAAGAAAGAAAGAAAGAAAGAAATAAAGAAAGAAAGAAAGAAAGAAAGAAAGAAAGAAAGAAAGAAAGAAAGAAAGAAAGAAAGAAAGAAAGAAAGATACATAATAGATGCTAGAACATAATATTGCAGTTAATATAGTTCCAAATGTCAATATAATAATGCAAAATTATTTAAAACTAGAGTAAAAAACATAATACATACATCTTGATTACACAACTTTTAACACTGTATCACTTCGAAATATGTATGGTAAGACTTTCCTGCGTTAAATTTCAACGTATCTCGTTTACATGTTTCGACCTATTTATGGGTCATCTTCAGAACTTCAGAATGTATTAGGCGTCGAAATAATGATAAAAAAGGTTTCATATCTCAATTTATTCTACATATTAAGTACAACTTTACTACACTGAAAAAAAAATTATTTGTATTCTCTACCAACTGCTGTTCTTATTTGTGGAATGAAAGCACAGCAGAAGTCACAATATTTTCTTTCATTCTGTGCGGTCATTAACAATATTAAATTATACTTTGAGAAAAACCTTTCTGTGTCAGCAGATGCACAAAGTACTCAGACAAGTTTCAACACAGTAGATGTAAATTCAGTGTAATTTAACGTTAGATTTCGTAATGCCTCAATCAAATCAACTTTAACATCGGAAGTGTTGGATGATTGTTTCAAATCTAATTATTTCAAAGTGAATAATGCTACACTGCAATCAGTATTTTTATATCACTTTCATCGCTAATGCTAAAATCTGTGGTCTGTACTTATCTCTCTCCATAGCCGACCGACCGTGACTCTACTCACGCGCAAGTAAGCAAACTCGTACCTATAGTAAAGGAACAGCAAATCTGTTTCATTGGGCACTAAATTTCGCTGCCTGTTCATAAGTACTGTAATTGTACAGGGACATCATTTTATTTTTATTAACATTTCTAATATCAATCTGGCTATACCTTTGGATTAACGGTTGAGAACCGGAAACACAGTTTGCTACTCTCTTCCACGTCTGGAGTTCGATGATACTGGTGTAAAATGCAAACAAATCACTTTACTAGGTATAGGAGGGAAGAAAAGTAGTTCATCCATTTACGTAAACTAGGAAATATCGCGATTTTGAGTTTGATAATTTTCATTAGGTTTTTGTTTAATCAAAATACGGTACTGTATTAACAATAAGTGTTTTTACTCACCAACTGAGCTATCCATTCGGACGTATTCATTAAGTAGTGTACATTATACTGCCTACAGTACATTAGCGTAAAATACAGAGAATGAAGTTAAATTGAAAAATAATCATAATATGGATATTTAAACATAATTTTGAAAATGGTAGCCGTTCATTTCGATACAGGCTTCAGTTCTTTTTATGCATATTATAGCACTATAGACTATTGTACCTAATTCCAATTACCAGTTTCGTCCTTCGTACTAGTAACTCATGTTGAAATAATTCTGTACCTACTCTATGAAAGAGTACCTTACTTACTGGAAATTCAATCTTCACTTCTGCCCGATCCGGAAAGATAAAATTACTCAGACATGCTATCTACTGTCCGTCCAAGTGGTTTTGTTGCAGGGTCGTAGAAAGGAGGGAAATAACGTAATAGTTAATTAACGAGGCCTTTTTATTTAAATTATTTTAAACAGTTGTATAATATCACGTTGACGTCCAATTCCTAACAGAAATTAATGTTTTCAGAAAAGAGCTAAGACAGCCCAGCTATTAGCCTTTACAGAAGGGCGAGCAGAAGTGGGTGGGGAAAACCAGGATGCGACATAGGTAAACGGACGACAGTGCTTGTGCGAGAATATGATTGAAAGCTCTTTCGTCACTGGAAAACGCGAACATATTTCTGGAACGTACTATACTAACTCAGTACTATTTATGTTTACTATGACCGTAAGGCGGCTTTGACCGCATACGCTTGGTTCTGTGTGGAGAACGGTTAGAAGTTTACCAGTAGAGGAGGTGCTAGTGAAGTACATTAAAAATCTCTGGTGCATTAAAAATTGAAGTAAAAATAAAATGATGCCCTGTACATACATTTTCCTGTTTGTGATTATGTATTCAGTCTCTTTTTCTTATGATATATACTTACTTACTTACTTACTTACTTACAAATGGCTTTTAAGGAACCCGAAGGTTCGTTGCCGCCCTCACATAAGCCCGCCATCGGTCCCTACCCTGTACAAGATTAATCCAGTATCTATCATCATATCCCACCTCCCTCAAATCCATTTTAATATTATCCTTCCATCTACGTCTCGGCCTCCCCAAAGGGCTTTTTCCTTCCGGTCTCCCAAGTAACACTCTATATGCATTTCTGGATTCGCCCATACGTGCTACATGCCCTGCCCATCTCAAACGTCTGGATCTTATGATATATATTTTTTTCTTTATTATTATTATTATTATTATTATTATTTTTTTTTTTTTTTTTTTTTAAGTTAATACTGATTTGTATATGTATTCAATCTCTCTTTTTTACTTTATTATGTTTATTATTTTTTAAAGTTAATATTTGTATACCGGTATGTATTTTTCTGTATGTGATTTGATCCTGGTTGTGTGGAAGAAGGCCTGAAGGCCTTATCTCTACCAGGAAAAATAAAACTACTACTACTATTATTATTATCATTATTATTATTACTATTATTATTATTATTATCATCATCATCATCATTACATACCAACAGTAACGAAAATCATGGTCGTATAGTCAGCATGGTGTAATACTATGGTTTAAGGCAACACATGACGAACAAAGTACAAGGATATTACCACCGATTTCATTGGGAAAGAAATGCATCTCCATCCGTAATGGGAATCGAATATGAATCCTCTAAATTTATAGAAAAAGACGCTAATTGCTTGAGCCACAGCGGAAGACTCCTCAAAGTTCTCGGAATAAATATTTTAAGGAACAAATTAAATTTGCTGTCCTTCATGTAATAAGAACTTTAAAGTATGTACAGTAAGATGTAGTCCACTATAATAGATTGCAGATATGCAACCGCATTATTGCATTTGTTATTTATATGGCACCTGCTTGTGCATTGATGAGGAATGCTAGTAAAGGGATTCGAAAACTAGTCTCTTAAATAAGGTATTTAATTGTCACAACTAATTACTGTTTAATTACAAAAGGATGTCTGCTAATAGCCCGCATCCAGGAAGATTAGCTGGCTTTCAACACCGCATATTATAAAGCCAATATGCCCAGACTGCGAGGAATCTTACTATTGTTCGACCCAAGACAAGGACAATATACGTAAAGCTATAACTAGCTTTCTTCTGCATGAAGCAATACTCCGGCTGGTGTTGTAACTGTAACAGTACACAGAGGGTGAAGACACTAGGCCTAGAGGTACATTCCAGATAAGATCTTTCTATCATACTACAGCTTTCACGGTAATGTATGTCCGAATAACTATATTACTTACTTACTTACTTACTGGCTTTTAAGGAACCCATAGGTTCATTGCCGCCCTCACATAAGCCTGCCATTGGTCCCTATCCTGAGCAAGATTAATCCAGTCTCTACCATCATGTCCCACCTCCCTCAAATCCATTTTAATATTATCTTCCCATCAACGTCTCGGCCTCCCTAAAGGTCTTTTTCCCTCCGGCCTCCCAACTAACACACTATATGCATTTCTGGATTCGCCCATACGTGCTACATGCCCTGCCCATCTCAAACATCTGGATTTAATGTTCCTGATTATATCAGGTGAAGAATACAATGCGTGCAGTTCTGTGTTGTGTAACTTTCTCCATTCTCCTGTAACTTCATCCTTCTTAGCCCTAAATATTTTCCTAAGCACCTTATTCTCAAACACCCTAAGCCTATGTTCCTCTCTCAAAGTGAGAGTCCAAGTTTCACAACCATAAAGAACAACAGGTAATATAACCGTTTTATAAATTCTAACATTCAGATTTTTTTTACGACAGACTGGATGATAAAAGCTTCTCAACCGAATAATAACAGGCATTTCCCATATTTATTCTGTGTTTAATTTCCTCCCGAGTATAATTTATATTTGTTACTGTTGCTCCAGGATATTTGAACTTCTCCACCTCTTCAAAAGATAAATTTCCAATTTTTATATTTCCATTTCGTAAAATATTCTGGTCACGAGACATAATCATATACTTTGTCTTTTCGGGATTTACTTCCAAACCTATCTCTTTACTTGCTTCCAGTAAAATTCCCGTGTTTTCCCTAATCGTTTGTGCATTTTCTCCTAATATATTCACGTCATCCGCATAGACAAGCAGCTGATGTAACCCGTTCAATTCTAAACCCTCTCTGTTATCCTGGACTTTCCTAATGGCATACTCTAGAGCAAAGTTAAAAAGTTAAAGTGATAGTGCATCTCATTGCTTTAGCCCGCAGTGAATTGGAAACGCATCTGACAGAAACTGACCTATACGGACTCTGGAATAACTTTATTACATTTTAAAATTATTTCTCAGATCGAAAACTTATATTCGTTCGATTCAAATGTCTGCATGTTTAAAGGACAAAACTAAAATTATTTCAATCATTTATTATAATAATAAGCTACACTGCTCTCTTAAATTGGCTCAGCATATCGGGGATAAAATCAATGGCGTTCTCAAAACACGTTATGAAATGTTTCTTTTTTTTTTTTTTTGAGTCGGTTATTTAACGACGCTGTATCAACTACTAGGTTATTTAGCGTCGATGAGATTGGTGATAGCGAGATGGTATTTGGCGAGATGAGGCCGAGGATTCGCCTTAGATTGCCTGGAATTCTCCGTACGGTTGGGGAAACCTCGGAAAAGACCCAACCAGGTAATCAGCCCAAGCGGGGATCGAACATCAGAGACCTGCAAGAGAGCGAGCGCGGGATATCGTTATCAGTCGAGGAAGGCACTGACGGAATGAATAGCGATCATCTACGAATATATCCGATAAATCACGAAGTAAAGAAACACACCGAGCGATCGAGTCTGACGACGAGCGCTCGGTGTTCAAGAGTGCTCTTCCGGTAGCAGTAAGTAGTAGGTGAATTGTAGGCTTGTCTAATCAGTACGTTTCATCAAAACGAATGTTGAAGATGATTCAATAGTATCGACGTCGATCTTAAGCAGAGGCTCGGACACCATCTCTGTTGATGGTAAAAGATTACAAGACACAATGTCAAAAGGATATGCCGAAAATAAAGTTAAATCAGCAGAGCCAGAGTAGTGGAAAAAAAGGGAAAGCAGTTACTAGCTCTGCTTGGACTAAATTCGGACAAGTAAGGGATAAGAATACCTTAAAGTACATAGGATTGTCCACACCTGTGGAGTAACGGTCAGCGCGAAACCAGGTGGCCCGGGTTCGAATCCCGGTCGGGGCAAGTTACCTGGTTAACGTTTTTTTCCGGGGTTTTCCTCCAACCCAATACGAGCAAATGCTGGGTAACTTTCGGTGCTGGACCCCAGACTCATTTCACCGGCATTATCACCTTCATTTCATTCAGACGCTAAATAACCTAAGCTGTTGATAAAGCGTCGTAAAATAACCTACTAAAATAAAAAATAAAAATATTCCCAAGTTAATATGAGTAAAGTTCATATTACGTTCGAGATGAAACAAAATATATCGCTACTAGTTTATTATTTGCATTTCATACTTCGATAGACATTTTTAGTTATCACGTATTAAATGTAATTTCTCGGTTTTTATGTACATTTTATAGTAATATAACCAAACATTTCATTTGCATTTACAGTAATAATCGCGATTAAATTTGTGTCTCAGTTTGTTTTTGAAGTTAAATGTTAAACTGAGTAGGAATGAAATATATTTATACAGAAAATCATTTCAGGCTCTTTCAATCTAAACAAAGAAAATTGTGTAATTAATTAAATTTCCACTAAAATATATAATTGTTGAAAACAATCGAATGATTTCTATGATTATTCCATTGTAGGATTAAATCATTCGAATGCATGAATGAATTGTTCAATAAAATTGCAGTATATTGATTAGTCATTCTATACGTAGGTCTATAGCCTGAGAGCAGCGCTCTTTTTTCTTATCGCCATGTAGGTCAGGTGTTTAATTTAATGAAGATCAGGGTCAGATACTGGGGCTGTTAGAAGAGTCAGTACGCTTCAACCACACAGAACATTCGAAGCTTATCATTCTATTTTTGCGTCATATGATTCTGAACTCAAAGCTCTTATCATTATCTTAAAATGGAACATATTCTGTTATGGGAGTACATATTTTGTGTAACTTCATACGGCTTGTTGTGGTGGTAAGCAAAATCAATCAATAATCGAGTGATATTGTGAATATTTCTATTATTTCGAATGGTTTTGATAATCAAATGAATTCATTCGATTTTTACCAATACTGTACTACGTAGTACTGTAGCATACTGCTTCGCGTACAGTGGTTGAAGCGAGCGCTCGTTCTGACAGGGGAGCGATCCCCCGGGCGAGCTCGAGCGAGCGCAGGCCAAACCCGAGCTCGAGCGATTAGACACGAAGAACATTCGGTAAAACCGATCTCAGATATCGTGAAGCATCGCTCTCTTGCAGGTCTCTGTCGAACATCATAAGTTTATCGCTCATTTCCCATACGGTAACTTTCATTTTTGGAAACCGTATCCCTGATAACTTGTAGCTACAATTTAAAGATGATTTAATGAAATTTTGTAAGCTTACGTATTTCGTAGAGAAGAAAAAAATTGGACGGAGTTACGCAATAATAGGCCAACCGTCAATGTGGGGAAAAAAATGAGATATTTGCACATATCTGTTGATGGCAGGTTAATTTAACTAGGAAAAAAATCAAGAATACGGTATCTGAATTTTGCTGCTATTTATAAGCAAAAATTTGTTTATTGCATAAAATGCATTTATTTATTTTGCTTTGAAATATTAATTCAACTGCTGGTCTCTTTTTAAAAATCCTTTAGCCTTTTTTGGTATTATTTGTGTTATTTTTTGTAATAGTATGAATGTTATAATACTTCTTGCATAAAATATTTTATTAAAAAAAACAGATTTATTTCAATGGCCAATATCTCGAAACAATTTTTTTGGCGCTTAGTCTCTTATTGCAAAACTCCGTCCAATTGACCTCTATCACTGTTACATCTTTACTAGTTCTTATTTTATAAATTTTTATGCAAAAAGAAAAGTGAAAATTTTTAGTTTTATCGGTAAAAAAAAGTCAGAAAAAAAAAGTCCAATTCATGAATTCAATCGATATAGCTAAGTCAATTCTGTTGACATTCATTGTTAATAAAATGAAGCAAAAAACATTTTAAAATATTGAAAATTATGTCAGATATTTGGGACATGGTTTTTCTTTATATAAACTGCACCCGCCATTTTAATAAACCGTAAACCATTAAAGGTAAATTAATTTTTAATTCTAAAATGTATTTAATGATGTGGAAGAATTGTGTAAACATTACAGTCAACTTTCAGAACGAAAGAAGTTCAGGTTAGGAAGTAATACATTTTTAATATTATTAAATTTAGACAGGACAATGGTTTACATGACCCCTTAAGTTTGAATCAATCAACTTAAAAAAAAATACGAAGTATGTAATTGAGACAGGGAGATCAAAAACCCACTAACTCCAATTTTTGACAAATTGAGTTATAGGCTGGATGATGCTTTTTAGTTTGTCCCGCACGCGTGGAAGGCAAGAATACACTAATATCGACATTCATCTGCATTCTGGGGCTGTTTTAAAACTCGTGGAAGTCAGAACTCCACTTACTCCATGGAATAAAAGAGTTTTTGCATTCCAAGCTTAATTTCCCGGTAGGTGGCAACACTATCGCTCAACCAGCTGAGTAATTTGATACGATACGGTATTCAGAATGTCACAAAAATCTATGAAATCCATGTAAGTAAGACTATTAAAGGCACAATATCGAGTCGATTAACTTCCAGAAACCCAATACAGATGCATCATTCCTCAGTCAACTAAAGTACAATTCAGCATTGCCATTGAAAGAAGAAAGCAAAAGGACTTGCAAAATTTAATGCAGTTTATTTCTGAGGAAAGTAGGATGAATTACCAAACTCTGTTTGTGGACAGTAATAATCTAGAATCTAGATGCACAGGAAGAACATGGGAGTGAGAGAAAAAACAGAAACTGTGACATGAATGAGACTATGTTAACATTTTAATATTGTTTATGGTTTTATTTGTGTATTTTGATGTGATTTATGGTAATTTGTGATTTTCTGTCTCATATATTTGAAATTTAAAAAAATGTAGCAATGTTAATCTTAATAATAAACATCCATTTTCCCGTATATTCTAATGTCTCATAAGAGAATTATGATATATTTATCTTTTTTTCTTCACATGGCTAATATGTATTCACTTTTCTTAATTCTTACACTGTGGAAGTCAGAAAACCCCTAACTCCAGCAGTGTTTATTTCAAATTGTAGCGTAAGATAATGTAAAAATTTAGGTTTTGAAGTATTTCATTAATAAAGAATGTAATTTTACACGATATTAATAGATAAATGTATAATATTTAAAGTTAGTAAGAGAAATAATAAGTTTTTTCTCTCTCCTGTAAAATTCGGTTTATTGGAGTTTTTGATTTCCCTGTCTCAATTGTCGGTAAACCCTAAGCTGATTTTGAGCCGAGGACGGTCGCTTTCACACACACCTCACGCCACGTGCTTATCTAATCCAATTTACACAAAGCTATAAGTTAACTTCGAAATGATTATGATGTCAAATTTGGTTTCGAAGTGTAGTAATGCATTACATTATTTATGTACACGTTAATATAATTTAGGTCTCAATATCTCTTTGATAATGTAATTCGATATCTAGATATAAACACGAAAGTTGCTGCAGTTAAACATTTTTTTATTTGCTTTGATTTAGTATCAGGAAGTCATGTTAATTTAGAGAAACAGGTTTCTTAGACCAAGTAGCAGGTGACAAACTCCTTGTCTCGTGCGGAAACGGGTCTGAGAAAATATTTACAGCGCAGACATCTACAATTTGTGCTCACCCTGCACTACTTATAGCCTTTACCAATGTGTAGGCACCTTTTCTTCTCACATTCCAAAGATTATTCCTTACTTAAATTCGTCTTTCGTGCACAAAGTCTTCTCAAAGTTGGTATTGTGATAATGCGATAACAGAGCTATGGTGAAAACAGAAAAAGTACAGTGATTATTAGAGAAGAAAAATTCGCTCCAGCGCCGAGGATCGAACTCGGGTCCTTGGTTCTACGTACCAAGTGCTCTAACCACTGAGCTACGCCGAAATTCAATCCACTGCATCGGATCGAATACCTCTCCTCTAGTGTTTTTTTTCCTTTGTGGCCTGACTCCAATTTCGACATATACGTGTATTAAAGGCTGTGTGACGTATCTGTCTCACTGTGAAAAGAGAGAGAAGAGAGATATGTCTTACTTTGTCTGTATTGTTATGGCGGTGGGGGAGTGGAGCGGTGGCGTCCATCCATCCAGTGGCGGAAGGGACTAGTTGATACATTCTGTAGCGCAAAATAAAATAACAAAATATCTCTCTTCGTACTGTGTAGTTCCGTCACTGAGCTTGTCTTTTAAGAAACTGAGTTCCGGCAGCCTGTACAATAACAAGTTTTTGAAAGGAATCCTGAAAATTTACAACCCTCCTATAATCTCCACCCTCATTTGTAGGGATTTAGTTTATTGCTACTGAGACAAGATAAACCTTACCAGGTATAAGTTAACTGCCATTATATAAGGAGCGTACTCAATTGAGTGACTTGTGGCCGAGATTTCACAATAATATGCACTGTTGGCCGAAGAATCTACGGAAAGATTTTTTTTTTTTTTTTTTTTTTTGGCCGTTGTGCTGGTTGTCCATTTCTCTCAATCAGAGGGACTGACTTGAGACCAGTAGTGACCATTATGGATATTGACATCACCATTGCTCTTGAATATCGCTTCATCTGTGCAAAGAATATAGCGATGAAACTGTCGGATTTTATCTGACAATTCTATTTTTGGGGACTGTTAAAAAGGCTGTACTGGAATTGGTTCCCAAATCTGTGAATTAGTTCCCAGTTCGTCCCAGAGCTATACTCGAGTTGGTTCCAGGTTGATTTCTCCTGTGTACTGCAATTGGTTCCCACGCTAGATCAAGACAGAAAACATTTCCCTTCCCATTTTATACAGACTTAGGACTGTCAACAACTGTCTACAGTAGTAGGTAGGTTAAAAATATTTTGTGCTTGGCGGATACGCTGCGTCGAATAACTTCACAATTTTATTTCTGTACAGTTAAAAATTTGAAACAAACGTGTCGCAGGAATGCGTATCTACTTACACTGCCATCAGAAAGCTTTTCCATCCAATCTTTCACAAAAGTTTCCTTTCGTTGCATTATCTTAGGCCTACATTTACTTTTACTCCTAAGCTTAATGTAAGTATCGCACTGAATCTCCTTCAGAGCATCTGCAAGTGCAAATATATTTGGGTGTGGAGCACAAAAGTGCGCATTAAGTTTACTGTAAAAAGATTCACAACAGTTGGTTGTTCGCTCTAAGGAAGAAGTAAACTCAGCCCATATTGGAGGTGGATGCTCACTTGTTGGTGTAATAGAAGTATGGAGGAGGTAATCAAAGAACTGGTCCAATCGATCGTCTATAGGTTTGACAGCCATTAAGTCATTAACAAAACAATCTTCAACTTCTTGAGAAGCCAATGAAGGCAGTCCGAATATAGTTTTTAGAAGCTGACCAATTTCAGATTCCTTACTTTTAAATTCCGCACTCAAACCTAAGGATTGAATTTTCCTCCACCAAGATTGTGCAAGATGGAACCTACAACCTTTCAGTTTGGCATTAGGGAATACGTTTGAAATTCCATTTTGGATTGCTTTTTCGAAGTCGGCATAAACAACAATTGGATTTACATATTGTTTAATTGAATTGAAGGCGTAAGTATATGACGTCTCATGTTGATCTCGTAGCAAGAAGAACACCAAAGGTACAGCCTTGGATATTTAAACGTGGGGAACCAACTCACGTTGTTGATATTTTGTTTGGGAACCAACTGCAGAACAGCGGTTAAAACATCGTTTATCAAGACTGTCCCACATTAAGAGATGACATAAAACAGCAAATCCGGGAGATCTACCAGTCACTTGACCACCGAAGTGTTACGAGTCACTGACAGTGTTAGAAGAAGAATACGGGTGTGTGCTGCTCAGAACGGCAGACAGTTTGAACATTTATAAAAACTAATGGAATTGTCCACTTTTTCAGCAAAATGTCAACATTAATAATGTCTTGTTTACATTTTCGTTTTTTAACATTTCTCAATATATATGATATTGTCGTTTTGTACGTTTTCTCATTGAAAGAGTAGGAATTGGTAAAAACGTTTCCTATGAAAGTTGTTTGTTTTGAAGCGCTCTGTCAAATGGTACCTTATTTGGCCCCGATTCCCATTTGAAATTTTAAAGTGATACGCCACTGACCCTCCTTCCTGTTAGAGCTGATTAATTAAATCAAGATCAAGTGAAAGTTCACATGTGGTTTAGTTATAAATATTTTTTTCTCGAAAATTTTAATGCACTTGTTTCCGAAATAAATGACTGTTACAAGTGATCTGAATCACCCTGTAGAGCCTACTTTCTTCTAATCGTGTAATAGTCAATTAAATCCCACTCGAGTTTTGATTTATCGATAAAATCAAAACCTCTAGTGAGATTACTGTTGATAAAATTCAGCTATTGTAATTTTAAAGACATTTCTAGATATGCTGCATACACTAATTAGTCCACACCTGTGGAGTAACGGTTAGCATGCCTAGCCGCGAAACCAGGTGGCCCGGGTTCGATTCCCGGTCGGGGCAAGTTACCTGGTTGAGGTTTTTCCGGGATTTTCCCTCAACCCAATATGAGCAAATGCTGGGTAACTTTCGGTGTTGCACCCCGGACTCATTTCACCGGCATTATCACCTTCATCTCATTCAGACTCTAAATAACCTGAGCTGTTGATAAAGCGTCGTAAAATAACCTATTAAAATAAAAAAAAATAAATACACTAATTATATTCAAGAGAAATGAAATTTTCAGAGCCTATCTGCAGTGTTCTCAACCGAAAGACCAGTTTTAAAGTTGCTTAAAAGTTACCGTCATCGATTCGAATCCTATCTAGAGCATAGGCTTTTGTCCGCTGAAAGAGGTTAGGTACAGCTTACAGCAGTAAAATTTTTGAAAATATTCAACATTTTTTTCCTCCTTTATTGTATATTGTACAATAACGAAAATTGATATGTGTAAAACATTGCCCTTCTGCTATGTGAAAAAAATATTTTTACGATTTAAAAAAAAAAAATATTTATATATAATTTTTTTTTTTTTTTTCAAAATTCACAATGGTGGCAGTTCACTGTGCAGTGATGAAGCGTCTCCCTCATAACTCACAAACTTGTTAACTTTTTTATGTTCTTCCTCTTTTATTTTATTGCTGAAACTCATGTTTACAATATCATGCTCTTTCAACTACATTCCTTAATAAATATATATATTTTTATTTTGTGTTAAAGGAGAATACTGATATTTGACCATTTTTAAATGAATTCATTTTTTTTCAGACAATCTATCGAAGGTAGAGAAGTGATTTTTCTTCACATTGCAGATATAACATTCATAAATATACACAAAAAATTTATTACAGAATGTTGGATAGTTTTTGAGTTATGAGGGAAAAACTTCATCACTGAACAGTGAAGTGCCACCAGGTTGAATTTGAAAAGGAAAAAATATATATACAGGGTGTTTCCTAGGTGGTGTTACAAACTTTCAGGGATGATGGCGAAGGGCACATGTATCAATTTGAGATAAGGAACTATTTTTGCTTATAACTTTCGACTCAGTCATTTCTGGTTCATGGTTCCTTATCTCAAATTGATACATGTGTCCGCCATCATCCATGAAAGTTTGTAACACCATCTCGGAAACACTCTGTATATATAAATAATTTTTAATCGTAAAATTATTTTTTTATATAGTAGAAGGACAATGTTTTACACATACTAATTTTCATTATTGTACAAGATACAGTAATGGAAGAAAAAAATGTTGAATATTTCTAAAATTTTACTGCTGTAAGCTGTACCTAACCCCTTAAGAACATGATGTTGTCTTATGTGAAGGTACATTTTAACTCCTCAGGTATACATACAGGAAACGAAGAGGAAGGCAGAAAATAGGAAAGATTGGAGAAAGCTGGGTTTACAGTGGAAGGCCTGCCCTTGGGCAGAACACTAAGGGTGCTATTATAGACATTTCGCTAGCCCGCGCTACGAGCGTGCTAAACTAGCCCCGGCTATCGACTGGTTACTTGTACAGGATTCATAGCATAGCATATCGCTAACACTGGTTTATGAATATGAAAACGTTAGTTCGCTGATCATCCACCGGAAGCCCGCGCTAAGAATGTCTATGAATACGGCCCTAAATGAATGAAAGAATGTATAATAATAATAATAATAATAATAATAATAATAATAATAATAATAATAATAATAATAATGATTTATTTTAGCTGGCAGAGTTAAGGCCGTAAGGCCTTCTCTTCCACTCAACCAGCAGAAAGTGTATATACATATGCATGAACTTACAAAGAATTCAACAATTTCATTTAGATGAGAGTTACATGTATACAAGAGTTATTTACGAATTAAACAACAAAATACTATGAACTATTAATTAAACACTGAAATAAACTGTGTAGCAGAATTAAACTAAAATACATAGAATGTTAATATATTTCAAATGATATTAGATAATAGAAAGAGATTATTATGAGACAATTTTGAAAATGCAGCACAAACAGGATGATGTCTAAAGAAAAAAGCAACAGTGTAGTCAGTAATATTTTAAATCAGTATGATTGGAGTGAAATGCTAATAAGGTTATCTTTTAAGCTGTTCTTAAAGGTGTTTGTTGTCTTGCAGCCCCTAATACTTTGTGACAAGGAATTCCAATGACGCGAGGTGGATATTGTAAAAGATGAGGAATAACAAGATGTTCTATGAAGAGGTATATTTAGCGTGCCACAGATAAGTGATCTGGTATTTACGTCGTGGTTAGAATATAGATAAGAGAAACGAGACGAAAGGTAATTTGGTGTTTAGGTGTGCAGAATTCGAAAGAGTAAAGACAAAGAGTGTAAAGTTCTGCGTTCTTTAAGTCGGAGCCACCATACCTGGTTAAAAATTTCTCGAGTTATTTTACTGTCTTACTTAAGCTCCGGTATTGCTTCGACTCTACTGTTTGATAGAAGTCTCATGATATATTTTTAAAAACCTAACAGACCACAAAAGTTCCATTTTCGTCACATTCAACCCACATCTAGAGAATCTCGACATATGTCAGTCTCAAAATATCCCACGCCAGAAATAATTCGATGTTATGTTACGTGAATGTCCGTCATAGTATTGACCCCATGCCACAGTATCTAAAATTCTATTGCAGTTCGAGAAAATCAAGATTTAACGTAAGATAAGCCTCTTTATAGATCTCTTCAATTATCATACAACAAATAAATCTGCAAAACAGAAGAATAAATGGTTGTTTCACGAAGGACGACACTTTCGTGGTGCAATAAATGGCCTGTGGTCCCGCTTTAAATACAACCAAGTTGAGCAAGAGAAGGCGTTGAGAAGGACGCACGTGGTTTGTAAACATAAGGCTGTCTTTTGTTTATTTGTGTCCAGAATTCAATGCCGCAACGGTGAAAGCGTAGTCAGTGATACTATAAAAACGAGACGACCTATCAGAATATCATCATTCATCACTCGTTGACAGTGGAAGCTACTGACATGAAGATACAGTTGGTAAGTTTCTTCGACCTAGGAGAAAGTGCTACTCAGTACAAGATTATATACTGTAGATATTCATCCTTAAATGGAGTAAATTGTCCAATGTAAATAATTACACACATTTTCTCATGATGGATGTTATTCGGGTGGCAAAAAAAGGGTAATTTTATACTTTGAACATATCGTTAAAATATGTAGAGTTTGCGGAAGAATGCGAATATTATTCATTTATATTTGTTACCGTTGCTCCAAGATATTTGAACTTTTCCACCTTTTAAAAGGATATAGTCCACACCTGTGGAGTAACGGTCAGCGCGTCTGGGTGCGAAACCAGGTGGCCCGGGTTCGAATCCCGGTCGGGGAAAGTTACCTGGTTGAGGTTTTTTCCGGGGTTTTCCCTCAACCCAATACGAGCAAATGCTGGGTAAATTTCGGTGCTGGACCCCGGACTCATTTCACCGGCATTATCACCTTCACATCATTCAGACGCTAAATAACCTAGATGTAGATACAGCGTCGTAAAATAACCCAATAAAACAAATCAAAGGATATATTTCCCATTTTTATATTTCCAATTCGTACTATGTTGTGGTCACGAGACATAATCATATACTTTGTCTTTTCGGGCGTTACTTCCAAACCTATCTCTTTGAATATTAAACTTATTTCACGTGCATTACAGTATTTCCGGATGAATTAACCTATAGATACTGAATGCAAACAAAAATATATCCATCAGTTCAGTATAAATTTATGTACACAGATATAAATCATGCTACAAACCACTTTTTGGTTTCAAATTTGTTGAAAACATAATTCGAGAAAATTTCGAATTATCACGTCGCCAGGAAAGCTTCAGCAGTTATTTCTAATTCGATGAAAATCTGCAAAACGATTTTTTTTTCTTTTCCGCAATACCTACTCTTTCTTTGCACTTCGTAGCCTTTGAGTAAATAAACAATTTATTACGATTCATTGCAAGAGTGGTACAACCCACTGCGAAACGCTGAAACTTTGGGTTCATAACTAGATCAGATTAAATTATACATATGATGAACAAGTATGGTGTTTGAGAAACAATCTACTGCAGACCAGGATTCAAATGCTATACAGACGACGTACGAATGTTTTATGTTTAAAAGCTGTATTCCATTAGAATTTTCGTAGCTGACAAGCAGGAAACAATCGCGTCGAGATTCCTAAGTAATTAAGCTTTACTCTCAAGAAATTAAAGACTAAACAGAGGCTAAGAGTGTTCGAGAATAATGTGCTTGGGAAAATATTTGGATCTAGGAGGAATGAAGTTACAGGATAATGGAGAAAGTTATGCAACGCAGAACTGCACGCATTGTATTCTTCACGTGACAAAAACATTGAATCTAGGCGTTTCAGATGAGCAGGATACTTAGCACGTATGGGAAAATTCAGAAATGCGTATAGAGTGTTAGTTGGGAGGCCGAAAGGAAAAAGATCTTTGGAGAGACCGAGACGTAGATGGGAAGATAATATTAAAATGGATTTGAGGGAGGTGGGATATGATGGTAGTGACTGGATTAATTTTGCTCAGGATAGCGATCAATGGCGGGCTTATGTGAGGGCGGCAATGAACCTCCGGGTTCTCTAAAAGCCATTTGTATGTAACATCTTATTATCAGTAAATTTGTCAACTTAGCACTGAGTGAGAATCTCGAGACAACAGACACAGCTGCATGAAAACTTGCTGTCACTAGAGAACTGTAAAATAATTAAAAGAAAAGAGAGGAACTATCTTGTTTATTAATAATTTGAAACCAAATACTTTCCCCTTCATGGCCGACTCAAAATCAGAAACAATCCACTCAAAGAAATGAAATTTGACAAATATTTTACATACACTCGTATTTTGGACATTGCCTTCCTGATCTCCTAAATAGGTAATACAGTATAATTATATTTTCTGTTAAATATATTAGAGACGTATGGATTATGCATTAATTATTATATTTTCAAAAGAAAATAATAAAGAAAAACATATAACTCCGTTACGCAACAATCCATTGAGGGACAATGCTTACCAGGCGACTCCTGGTTTCATGTTCACATGTCTCAGCAGAGGTGAACGATCATTCAATATTTATATGTGGTTAGTATAGGGACATAATTTCATTTTTACTAACATTTCTAATATTAACCTGGCTATACCTTTGAGAACCTTAAACACAGTTTGCTATCCCCTTCCACGACTGGAATTCGATGATACTGGCGTAATATACAAACAAATAACTTTACTAGGTATAGGAGGGAAGAAAAGTAGTTCATCCATTTACGTAAACTGGGAAATATCGCGATTTTGAGTTTTATAATTTTCATTAGCCTTTTGTTTAATCAAAATACAGTACAGTATTAACAATGAGTGTTTTTACTCACGAACTGAGCTGTCCATGCGGCCGTATTCATTATGCAGTGTATATTATACTGTCTACAGCACATTAGCGTACAATATAGAGAATGAAGTTAAATTGAAAAATAATCAAATATGGATATTTAAACACGTTTTTGAAAATGGTGGCCATTCATTTCGATACAGGCTTCAGTTCTAATGTGCATATTATCGTACTATAGACTATTGCACCTAATTCCAATTACCAGTTTCGTCCTTCGTACTAGTAACTCATGTTGAAATAATTCTGTACCTACTCTATAAAAGAGTGCCTTACGTATTGTAAATGCAATCTTCACTTCTGCCCGATCCGAAAAGATAAAATTACTCAGACATACTATCTACTGTCCGTCCAAGTGATTATGTCGCAGGGTCGTAGAAAGGGGGAAAATCACGTGACAGTTAATTACTTAACGAGGCACTTTTATTTAAGTTATTTTAAACAGTTGTATAATATTACATAGACGTCCAATTCCTAACAGAAATTAATGTTTTCAGAAAAGAGCTAAGACAGCCCAGCCACTAGCTTTTACAGAGAGGCGAATAGAAGCGGGTGGGGGAAACCGGGATGCGACGTAGGCAAATGGACGTCAGTACCTGTGCGAAAATGATTCAATATTAAAAGCTCTTTCGTCACTGGAAAACGCGAACATATTTTTGGAACGTACTGCTTACTGTCACCGTAAGGCTACTGTGACTGTATATGCGGTCTTGGTACTGTGTGGAGGACGGTTGAACTTCATTAATAGAAGAGGTGGGAGTGAAGTACATTCAAAAACTAAGGTACAATAAAAATTGAAGTAAAAATAAAATGATGTCCTTGTACAATCACTTCCCAGTCGATAATTATAGTTGGCTTGCGAAACTGGATTTCGCTACTCATTGCAGCGCCCCAAATTCAACACGATACTGAGTGGGAACTGGTTCCATATACTGGCCAAAATTTCATGAGAAAAATTTCTTCGAACTAGCGCTCATTCCATTAGTCTAGGCACTTCAAGGCGGGACGTCTTGGACCATGCAGCACAAAGAGGGACTACAGAGGTGTGAACATTATTAGAATAATCTTAATTTTAAAGGTTTTTTTTAATAGTTCCTTCACAAATATTCATTGAATTGATGAATATTGGTATATAATATTACTATACTGATGTAGGATATATTTACTACTAACAATGCCGGAAAGCATTGTTGTACATTGGTATTTTTCTTATTTTACAATTGTTATGGGAATTCAGAAATTATTATATTATGGTGGCGGAATTGGAAACATCAAAAATTAATTAAGAAATGCTTTCAACCAATTGTTCTTTGCGTTTACATTGTTGTGAAGATTCAGATGAACGTATACATCTGTTTTGTGCATATAATTTTTTATGTTTCCAATTCCGCCAACATAATATAATAATTTCTGAATTCCCATAACAATTGTAAAATAAGAAAAATACCAATGTACAACAATGCTTTCCGGCATTGTTAGTGTAAATATATCCTACATCAGTATAGTAATATTATATACCAATATTCATCAATTCAATGAATATTTGTGAAGGAACTATTAAAAAACCTTTAAAATTAAGATTATTCTAATAATTTTCACACCTCTGTATATAAAAATAATTAGAAAATCGTCTGGGCTCATTTGGAATAAATTGTAACTTTCTGTTATACTTTTCAAATAAGACCAGTTTTATATTTCAGTAAAATTATTGCATTTCGTGTGCATAACTCCCAGATAAATTGGACTGTATGTAAAGAATATAACTAAAACCTGTCCAATAGTTTATGAAAAATTAGGAATACAGAACATTTATTTTAACTAGTAGCTTGTGCAGCAAATGCTGCAAACTAAGTTCATTAGACGTTCAAATAAATATTTTTCAGATTTATTTTCAATGAAGAATACCAGCCATTCTGAAAGTTATTTGCTTCCATAATAATGAAAGATACTCTCTCTCTCGAGCCAATACTGAAGAGAACCACGCATATAAATATCTACACCACACCGCCATTAAATATATGGAAAAGATCCAGCCCCACTTGATTAATAACTATAAAAATATTTGATTTTTAATAATATTATTATCTTACTAAATTTTATAGCTTTCAGTAACATATACTATATAGCCGCCACTCAGTAAAATATAGAAATCAAAATCTAATTTAAGATATTCTCTACATCTGCTTACATAACCCCAAAACGTTTCACTTTCATATCATGAGTATAGCATTAATATGTATAATTAATGAAAAATAGTCACATCACGGCATTAACTACAACAATATTTCATTTCTAATGGTAATAATGTCATCAAACCACCTCAGGATTTGTGGTTTTTAATATCCACTACACAGCTGTACCCAGAAAATTACGCACCACAGAATCGAACCTGTAACTTATTTTTAGTAAGTTAAGTTTTTAATAACCAATTTAATTTAAGCTCTAAATATGTCAGCATTCTTGCAGATCATGGCCTTCGTGTAATATTGTTTAGGCCTACTGTAGTGTGTGTTTTGTTTTATTCTGAAATACAATTAGCTAGATCTCAAAACTGACGACAGATGGATTTTGGAAAATAGGAAAATTATGTTGAAAAATTCACATTTCACTGAAAAGTACTGTTTATCTGAAAAACTTTGAGTTCCAAGCTTCAAAATAAGGGGCCATTTATTAAAATCCGTTCAGCCGGTTTCCCGTAATTTCCATTACCAGTTCAAATTATATATATATATATATATATATATATATATATATATATATATATATATATATATTTCCGTAAAAGAATAACACGGAGATGATGAAAATGGAAGGATACAGAAATAATATGGAGAAATAGAATATCAACTTGGAAAATAGTAGGAAATTAAAAACAACAAACTGAGTAATATGGATACTAATAGATATGAATATACAGAGTGATTCAAAAGTCCGGCGACATTTACAAACTCCGTTCGTGCAGATAGCAGTACATGGAAAGAGGGGAAAGTTGTTGGAAATTTGTAGTTTTCAATCTAATGTGCTTGAATGTTCAACTTATAAAACACCGTTGAGGCTGTACACTAGTATGACACATCCACCAGTTCTAATTCTGCCAAATTATGGCTTTTCCGCTAATTCTAGTGGATTTTAGATACGCACCTATTATTCAACAGTGGAAAATAGTCGATATGCAGAGATTAGCGATTATATAACTTCCCACTGTGCAAAGAAACATTTCTTTACATTGATAGCATAAAGATTCTTGGGAATTTCATTCTTGAATGGCGGTTTTTCCTGAACTTATATTGGTAACACTGCTAATTGAAGGGTTCAGAGCCATAGTAGGCCAAGTGCCATTTGTTAAAAACGGAGAAAGCAAGGGTTAAAGTTAAATGAACACTACAGTTTAATGAAGATTGACATATCATTTAGTTTTAATGTGTATACTTTACGAGTATATTACTCGCTATATGTTTCCATTGAATTATGGCAGCGTTTCTCAAATTATGGTCCGCGAACCAACTGTGGTCCTCGAGGTCTGTCCTTGTGGTCCTTCAAAAAAGACAGAAGAAAAAATAAAATTCAAACGAATTGCGTATCACACTATAGCTTAAAATCTCAGAGTTTGAAAATGACACATGGCAAACGAATTTCACTTTTTCTCCCAGTACTGCATTTTATGAAATTTATTACCTTACCCGTCTATCGACTTCCCACTCTACTCTCAGCAAAAAAAAGAGGGATTTAAAGCACTATACACGTGGTGTTTCTCGACATCTTTTCCCTGCACATCTGGCGCCGCGCCTGTAACCCAGCCAGGGACCACCTGAATTCATAACAGAGGACCAAAGTATCTTACCTTAATTCAATTTTAACATATAAATATAGGCCTATTGGTATTAAAATATGCTACGAAAATGATAAATTTTCTTTCGAAGGGAACAAGAGTAAGGCGGTCCGCGGAACTGTTCTGACTTTAAAAAGTGGTTCTCACTTCAGAAAAGTTTGAGAAACATTGAATCATGGTAATAAGTTCATTTTAACCCTTGTTTTCTACGGTTTTATTAAATGGCGCTTGACCCATTATGGTTCTGAACCCTTCAATTGTCGTCATCATTTCGTAATTTACCCAATAGGATAACGTAATTGCCTCCTATAAGTACGAAGCATGTGGCAACAATGCATTTTTCATTCTGATTGAGGCTCGTACCAATGTAAAATCTCAACGGTGCATTCTACGTTGAAAATTCAAGTACATTAGATTCAAAACTACTGTACATATTTCTCATTTCCCATTTTTCGTTATCAGCACCAATAACGGCGTTCGTTTATGTCGCCGGACTTTTGAACCACTCTGTATAATACGAAGATAATGAAAAACACAAAATGAAATATACAAATCATAGTCACGACAATAAGATAAAAGTAGGAAAATGTAAAAGGAAGATGAGGAGGAAAAAGAAAATAGATTCTCAATTGTATTTCTTCGACAGATTAACTAGTGTTAAAGTTATGAATTTCTGTTACAGATTTTTCTGTTTGCACTTGTCTTCGTTGCCATGGTGATGAGTTCACCAACGGACGAAGATCCTACGGACCCAGATGTAGGATCCAACCATTCACCAACAGACCTCTCAGGCACAATCATCCTCAAGAAGCTTAAAAAACTTCTCTTAGGCTGAAGGAGATTGCAAATCTCTATGTCTCACTGTGCCAAAGTCTAAAGCGGCTTCAATAAATCATTGTATCGCACTTTGTATATAAATTATATTAGATTTTTAAGGTACGTTAATAAAACTTGTTGTTTCTATAAACTTTAATTATTGCAATACTTTACCTCGACCTTCTGTCATTAGACATAAGGTATTATACAATATTGGAAGTTAGACATAGAGGTATTGGGCATTATTGTAAGTTAGGCATAGCTTAGTTGTAGACATATTGGTATTAGATCCGCTTTCTTAGACTTTCTGATCTTAGATCTAAACAATTAGATATTAAACCTTTAGACGTACTGATCTCTATACAATATTATATATTATACAATATTGGAAGTTAGTCATAGAGGTATTGGGCATTATTGTAAGTTAGGCATAGCTTAGTTGTAGACATATTGGTATTAGATTCGCTTTCTTAGACCTTCTGATCTTAGATCTAAAGAATTAGACATTAAACCTCTAGACGTACTGATCGCTAACCTAAAATGTATCTTGAATGCCTGGATTTTTAATCCGCATGAAATCTGATTTTGTAACTAGAAACGCTACGGAATGAGCCCACATATAAATTTACTGATTGTCCACAAAAGTGAAGGAGTGTGCTCTTTATTATAGCCTACATTTATTGTACACTTAAGTCCACACCTGTGGAGTAACGGCTAGCGCGTCTGGCCGCGAAACCACGTGGCCCGGGTTTGAATCCCGATCGGGGCAAGTTACCTGGTTGAGGTTTTTTCCGGGGTTTTTCCTCAACCCAATATGAATAATGCTCGGTAACTATCGGTGCTGGACTCCGGACTTATTTCACCGGCATTATCACCCATTATCACCTACACCTCTTCAGACGCTAAATAACCTCAGATGTTGATACATCGACCACTAAAAATTGTACATATAACAATAAAAATTGCATTATTTAGGGAAACTGAAGCAAAATGACGAAAACAGAAACAATTTAGCCTACGTTGAGGAACCACATTACCAGTGAAAAATCTTTTCTACATTTCTTTAGAGTTTAGAGTTCGTATCTCACAAAATCTTTTGTGCGAGATCGTGCGTATTTGCTTGTTTTCCGCACAGAACCAATACGCGGTAAGTCTGAAATACCACATTCAGTATTCCCAACGTAACACACATAACAATTTCCCTCTTCTTACCGCTTAAGCGCGACATTCATTTTACTGCTTTAGGCTTTTAACATATTATTTTTAGAGATGTTTAACATAGTAATAATTATAAATTGGAAACTTACAACTGCGATTTCACCTAAATTGCAATGTTAATTATTGTTTTTAAATATTTGCAAAAATTAAGTAAAGTCTACTACTCCACGAAACATATTGCATTCCTGATACAAGTAACATTAAGGAAGCCGTGAAAAAATCAACAAGATTCCAGATGCCGATGTTATTACTGCAATATGTCATATAAATAATATTGTTAAAATATTAAAATGAAAAATAAATCATTACATAACCTTACCGTTTATTTTAAGTTCGCATTTATAGACTGGGGGAAAGAAAAGACAGACTATATCACGGCCTGCTGGAGTATAGTAAACACAGAAAACATTTTATAGCAACAATGTTGAAGAAAGATATTTTGGTTTTCCGAAGTTGCCGTCATTAAACAGAAACCAACATGGAGATTTCATTGCAACTAATTAGAAATTCCTCTTTCAGGTATGTAATTAACGATCTTCGCACAAAATAATGTACGATACACGAGCGGTATGTTTGTTTTCATGTTCTCGGAAATTAAAAAAGCTCAACTACGTTTCGCTTTTTCAATCTTTTCCTCGACCATGAAAACGTCAACATACCGCTCTTGTAACTATATTACTATTACACACCAAACTCCGAACCTTGCATACTTAACCACAACTGAGGATGTTCTTCCTCTATATAATTCTTACACAGACTATATCGAACCGAAAATGTCATGAAACAAAGGCCCAGAAGGAGTCGATTTGTTTAGCAAACAGCGGTATAAAATTTAATTAAACATATCTGCCGCTTCTGCCAACAGAAAGGGACGTGTATTTACCTCCACATTCTTTGAGGAAAGTTGTATTTTATTCACAAGTTACGTAATGTTGAATTCTGATTGTACACACCCCGTTCTAAAAAAAGTTTCCTTAACTGAAACGTCTTACAAATGGAATGACAAATAAACGTCGAAATGGGATATTCGGTAATTCTTTATTTAGCGTTTCTTTTCAACTACAGACGCTATTTTAAAGAAGATGGAGAAACGAACACATGGACGAAAGAGGGAATGGTAGGCCAAATCGAAGTAATCAAAAAAATCTATACCTAGAGGTTTATAGGCTATAGGTTAAAAAGCAAAGGTAGGAAGTTCGTACCAAAACAGTAGATTCTAGGTGAACAAAGTGAGCAGTATAGATGTCACTCGCGCCTCAACCTGTTCCTGCTCGCTACAGGACGATACGCAGTTCAATAATGGTGAGCAGTTTCGATTAATTTTTCTGAATGGACTTAAGGGAGGATGGATGAGAAATAACATTATGTAACTGAATTGCCTATAACTTCCACATTTTTGGGCCTTAAAATTTGAAATATTAGTTTAAAACAGGGTTTTATTTATCTTCTTTTTATTTTTAGAATTTTATAAATACTAGTTTTTATTTTTTAAATTTTTCATTTTAAAAATTAAAAAAATGTGTATCTTTTTCTAAAACTTTGCTAAACCAATAAACCTAAAACTTTGCACATGTGTTACAAATACCTAAAGTAACATTTTCCTGCAACCAAATATTTTATTTAGGCTTTATATTATTATTTTTTTTAATATTAGCCATTAAACACTTTTTTTCCTAAGCTTTGTAGTGTATAAAACTCACAAAATATTAACAAATCAAGTCGGCCTGGTTGGCGCAGTTGGTATAGCGCTGGCTTTCTATGTCCGAGGTTGCGGGTTCGATCCCGGGCCAGGTCGATAGCATGCTTAAATGCGACAGGTTCATGTCAGTAGATTTACTGGTATGTAAAAGAACTCCTGCGAGACAAAATTCAGGTACACCGGCGACAATGACATAACCTCGGCAGTTGCGAGCGTCGTTAAATAAAATATAACATTCAACAAATCAAAATTTTGTTGAAGGGAATTGTAATAAAGTTTTAAGCTTGTGTGCAAAATTTTATATTTTTACTACTAATGGTTGCAAAGAAAAAGGTACATAAGCATTGAAAAATGTAAGTTACGGGAAACGACATTTAAAGTTAAAGTTAGACAACTAATTTATCTACAATCTCACCTTATACAGTGCACTCCATGTTCCCCATATCCATTAGGAAACAGTAAGCCACAGCCTTCCTAGCACTGGTCAGATAGTTTGCCTGTCTAAATTTCAAGAAAATTTCTATAACACAGAAACTCCAAAATGGCTATTGAAAGGGAGAGTGGCACATTGCGCCCCGCTGTGGTATTTAAATTTTTAAAGACCACTTAGGTCCTTCAGGCAAGCAAAATATTTTAGTATCTGATACGGAAAAGTATGTAACTATTTATTATAGCAATAAGAAAAATTTTCATGTTTGTCAGAATTTCGCGTCTGTTTACTCTTGAACATAAAAAACACAGCGCGAAAACGACGACTTTTTGAGTTGACACAATTATTAAGCTTATACAAATTGTTATAAAACCATTTAATTGAAATATCTTGACGAAATATTCGAACTAACACAGCCAATTGAATATTTTACTTACAATTTTGCAATTGTTCACGGAGCTTTTGACTTCCAGCCACTTTATAAATCTCATTATTCAATTCATGTCATATTTATTTTCTCATTATTTTTTTAGTTCGTTATTTAACGATACTTTATCAACTACTTGGTTAATGAACGTCTCTGGGATCGGTGATAGCAAATTATATTTGGCGAGATGAGGCCTAGGATTCGCCATAGGTTACCTGACAGTCGCCATGATCCCCATATAAATATCATGTTGTTGTTGTTGTTTTCTAATGCTAGGCGTTTGACAATAAAGTCATTTGACCTCTTGCACTCCAATATTTTTCAAAGATATTATCATGGTCAGCCACTGAAGCACAGATTTTTAGATGTTCCGAATCCATTTCTTGGTTTGAGTTGCACAATGGGCAGTTAGGGGACTGATATATTCAAAGTCTATGCAGGTGTTTGGCCAAACAATCATGGCCTGTTGCCAATCTAAATGCAGCTACAGACGATTTTCGCGGTAAATCGGGAATTAACTGTGGATTATGATGCAGAGAGTTTCATTTTTTCCCTTGAGATTATATAAATATCATAAGATTTCACATAAGTAGTCGACCTGGTTGGCGGGTTGGTATAGCGCTGGCCTTCTATGCCCAAGGTTGCGGGTTCGATCCCGGGCCAGGTCGATGGCATTTAAGTGTGCTTAAATGCGACAGGCTCATGTCAGTAGATTTACTGGCATGTAAAAGAACTCCTGCGGGACAAAATTCCGGCACATCCGGCGACGCTGATATAACCTCTGCAGTTGCGAGCGTCGTTAAATAAAACATAACACATAAGTAGGCCTATAAAGACAGGAGTGAAACATCATTTTTGAAAGGTTGTCCTTAAACTTTTGGTAGAAACTGTAAATAAGGGACATCTGGTGATACGAAAGGTATTTTCTACTTTGATAAATGAAAAATACGATTACCGTTATCTATCAAGAAATTGTCTCATGGAGTGGTATTAGCAATTTAAATAGTGAGCTATTTTATATTGTTACATAAATTTTGTCGCAACTCTCTTTGTAAGAATTCTCACCTGCCTGTCTGACTAAATTATTAATATTATAAATTCACTAAAGGTGATTGTCTCTTAGACCGACATTTTCTAAGTATTGTGCAGAGCAATCAAGTGGAAAATAACATGTCTCTTTATATGTATAATGAATTTGGCTATAAGTTAGACAAGAGGAGCAATTAGTTCTCCATCGCTGAATACACTAGTTGTGTGTATGAAATTATCTCCAGATGCTCTGGATCAGTTTACGAGTACAGTGTCTTATCACACGTTGCACACCAATGGTTTCACTCATATCTCTTAGATAGGAAACAGAAAGTCGAAATCAATACAACTATGAAATCTACCTCAACATGGGGAACTATTAATAATGGAATTCCTCAAGGATCAATATTAGGTCCCCTATTTTTTCTAGTGTTCATAAATGATCTTTCCCTTCCCCACCCTAATAAAATATGTAAGTCACCCCATATTATTTGCAGATGACACAAGTATAGTAATTACAGTCAATAATTTCAACACATTCCAATCTTCAACAGAGGAAATTCTCTTCAAAATATGTAATTGGTTCTCAGTCAATAAATTAGTATTAAATTGTAATTCAATTTAAATCCTGTCATAATTCAACCTCGCAATTTCAAGCGCAATAATTAATAATAGATTCCTATTAGAAACAACAACCAAATTTTTTGGCTTAAAAATCGATAATGTGTTAAATTGGAAGAATCATATTAAAGAAATTACCCCCAAACTAAATTTAGCATGTTTTGCTATTAGATCTATGCAAAATAAGTAAATATCAATACCTTAAAAACAATATACCTTACATACTTCCACTTTGGAATAATATTTTGGGGAAATTTCACAGATACTAACAGTATATTCCTATTACAAAAATGAGTATTTAGAATATTAGTAGGTGCCAAATCTAGGGAATCGTGTAGGACTATTTTCAAAAAACGACAAATAATGCCCATGGCTTATCAGTATATATATTTTTTTTAATAATCTTCCTTGTATGTAACCGTAAAAACTTTGTAACTAATTCTACAGTTCATAGCATAAATACGCGTCAAAAAATGACTCTCATACTCCATCGGCAAGTCTATCGTGCTATCAAGAAGAAGTGCGTTATATGACAGTAAACATTTTTAATATCCTCTCTATTGATATAAAAAAAAACTAAAAACATAAGATTATTTAGGGCCAAATTAAAGAAGTACCTAATTTCTTACGCCTTCTATTCTGTAGGTGAATTCATGACATTCAACAACGCTTCATGAAATTGATAATAAAACTTGTGTTGTACTAGTAGACTATATTGTAATCCTCTTCTGAATATATTTCAACTAGACTGTGACTATAAATTAAGACTTTATAGTAGTATTAAGTTTTTTGACTTGTTCCATATTCTAGCTGTGAAGCAATGTATGAATACCATGGAATGATAATAAATACAATACAATACAAAAGTTTAAGACGACATGAATATTATGTTATTATAACTTAGTCTAATAATTGTCTTCGTGAGATGAAGAAGGCAGTACCATTACTCCCCCCCACAGTTGAATGAAATTGAATTATGCATTTAATTAATTATGTGAACAAATTTATGTTAGATTAGAAGAAATTATTTCAATAATAATTTTAAAAATATGTATTTTATTATTTATTAAGTTACTTTAGGGTGCAAAATATGAGTGAAATTGCTTGTTTTTCACGAAATATTCACAGAAATTAAACAATTGAAGGGTTCAGAACCATAGTGGGCCAAGCGCTATTTACTAAAATCGTAGAAAACAAGGGTTAAAATGAAATTATTACCATAATTCAATGGAAACATATAGCAAGTAATATAAAGTATACACATTAAAACTAAATGATATGTCAGTGTTCATTAAACTGTGACATTCACTTAACTTTAACCCTTGCTTTCTCCGTTTTATTATTTTTATTATTTTTTTTAAGTTACTTTAGGGTGCAAAATTGCTTGTTTTTCACTAAATATTCACAGAAATTAAACAATTGAAGGGTTCAGAACTTTAGTGGGCCAAGCGCCATTTACTAAAACTGTAGAAAACAAGGGTTAAAATGAAATTATTACCATAATTCAATGGTAACATATAGCAAGTAATATAAAGTATACACATTAAAACTAAATTATATGTCAATGTTCATTAAACTATGACATTCACTTAACTTTAACCCTTGCTTGCTCCGTTTTTAATAAATGGCGCTTGGCCCACTATGGCTCTGAACCCTTCATTTTTAATCAACGAAATCAGGGTAAAATAATCACCATAAAATCACATCCCTAAATACAATGGTTATTTATATTTTTTGATTTCAATTCGCAAGGATCCATACCCCACGCGGAATCTGTGGCTTAAATGCAACGTTAAAGCTGTTCACCTTAACCGATTCATACGCATCGGCCATGTATTGGGGTCATATAGAAAACAAATGCATGTTTAATGATAATGTTCCAACCATTAGTCCGCCACTCAGATGCAAATGTACAATCTATCATATAGCGTTTCATGATTTATTGTGAGTGCTTTCTCGATGAAGAATTTTAAGCTACTGCTCCCATGAAACAGGTGTACAACGAAGAAAATAAATTCAAGTGACAGCATGGTAGAAGCCATTGATGCCACTCTTATAACTATATTACTAGGCGTGGACTGTTATCTGAAGCCATTAGCATGACAATCATGAGACGCAGCCCAATTCAGCACACTCTGGTGGACATAATTGCAGCTAAAACCCGTCATAACCCGTGTTCTTACTTCGTCCCTTTGGACGGAGGGAGAAGATACTGTGGACTTACAGTTACAAGAGAACATGTGACGTTCATATTAAATGCAGATGAGCAGAAGATAAAATTTGTGAACGTTCTAAGTTCCTATCTCATCTCATAATTTCGTTTAACAAAAATAAAAGTAAGTGGTTTACATGGTAGTTAACCTCGTAGAGTCAAAATGAGGAACGCCAAATTTTCTTATACTGTATGCTGACATTTATCATAATATATCCATTACTGAAACAAATTCCATTTTCATATATTTTAAAGTGAACATCTGTTATTATCATATAGGTTTCTTCATTCCCAAATATTTTTGAGTTGTCACACAAGTATTTAAAATTAGGCTTAAGGACTTTACTAATAGACAGTACTATATTATTCACACTATTTAAAGAGTTGTAATTGATATTTGTTATTGAAGTGTTGTATCAGTGAAAAGTGTGTTGTGTCAGTGAAGTGTGAAGTGTGTTGTGTCAGTGAAGTGTGTTGTGTAAGCGAAGTGTGTTTCTGTCAGTGAAGCTTTATAGTTTATAGTGGCAGTGCAAAGTATTTGAACAGTGAAATGTTTTTGAAGTGTTAGTGAAATCAGGATAGAATCAGTGACATGTGTCGTAGTTCCAGTGCAGTAAGTGAGTTGACAGCGAAATGAGTGTAGTGCTGAAAGATACTTATGCATGTATGACCATATCATACTCGTGGGTTTTAGTCCGAACTTAGGGTTAAGATACAAATTAGATTTACTTTAAATGTTATTTTAAGTGATCGTGCTCCATTTAATTTAGGATTCTCCCTATTATTATTATTATTGTTATTATTATTAATTATTATTAGTAGTATTATTATTAATTTATAATTAATTGTATTTTTTATTAATTGTGTTTATTATTGTCGTTATTGAGCGTAATTAGTTACCACTGCCACCGGGTATATACCCATTTGCAGCATGAATAAATACATACATACATACTTACAACTATCAAAATGTTGTATGTAAATGGACACGTTCTACTGCAGTAACAATTTATTTACAAATATATTTTAAGACTTGCATTGGAACGATGAAAATATTATCACTTTTATTAGCATCTTTCTTCTTTGTTACAGTATTGTTGCTCTCTGGCGTAAACTAGATTTTCTGGATTTTACTCGAAAAGAAAATCTTCACAAACTCAAGAGTTAGGTAACATGTTTTTACTTCATTTATAAGATGTACGGTTCAAGGTGAATAGTCTATATAACAGTGAAAAATGAAGAAAATACACTTTTTTATTTATTTTAGTTTATTTTTATTTATATACATTAAAAACTATTAATTACATACATAAAACAAATATAAATTAAAGAATTTACCCCGTATAAACAAACGCTAGTGGTCGGGGGTTCAAAACCGCACTGTAGATAAGCAGAAACAAGAAGAAGACAAAGTATACAAATTAATGTAAGCAATAAAATAACACGGATTACAAAAACAATAGCCTATATGATAAAGAACAAAGTATATATTTGAACTTTCTAGTTTCATAATAGACCACCTTTGTGCTGTAGGGGTCAGCATGCTGGTTTCTTACGCAGAGAGCCTGGGTTCGATTCCCGTTCGGGTTAAATTCCCTGGTTGAGGTTTTTCAGGGTTTTCCCTCAACCGTAATAATAATAATAATAATAATAATTTATTTTAGCTTGCAGAGTTAAGGCCGTAAGGCCTTCTCTTCCACTCAACCAGCAAAGTGTATATACATAGCCATGAACTTACAAAGAATTCAACAATTTGATTTAGATGAGAGTAACATGTATACAAGAGTTATTTACAAATTAAACAACAAAATACTATGAACTATTAATTAAACACTGAAATAAACTGTGTAGCAGAATTAAGCTAAAATACATAGAATGTTAATATATTTCAAATAATATTAGATAATAGAAAGAGATTATTATGAGACAATTAAAATACAGCACAATCAGGATGATGTCTAAAGAAAAAAGTAACAATGTAGTCAGTGATATTTAAATCAGTATGATTGGAGTGAAATGCTAATAAGGTTATCTTTTAAGCTGTTCTGAAAGGTGTTTGTTGTCTTGCAGCCCCTAATATTTTGTGACAAGGAATTCCATTGACGCGAGGTGGATATTGTAAAAGATGATGAATAACAAGATGTTCTATGAAGAGGTATACTTAGAGTGCCACAGATAAGTGATCTGATATTTACGTCGTGGTTAGAGTATAGATAAGAAAAACGAGACGAAAGGTAATTTGGTGTTGAAGTGTGCAGAATTCGAAAGAGTAAAGACAAAGTGTGTAAAGTTCTACATTCTTTAAGTCGGAGCCACGAGAGACTTGCGAAGGACAGTGATATGTGATCATATCGTCGGATGTTGCACACGTATCTGACGCACATATTCTGAGCTCGCTGTAACTTGACTGACAGTTCAGAACTTAGGTCACTTAACAAAACGTCACAATAATCGAAGTGCGGCATTACTAGGGTTTGCACTAGGGTAAGTTTTAGTTGCTGGGTCAAGAAGTTTCTCAAGCGACTCAAACAGTGAATGGAGGAACAGATTTTTTTATCGTTTCTTTAACTTGAAAATTCCAACTTAGATTATTATCAAAAAAGAAGCCAAGATTTTTTACGACAGATGAATAAGGGATTAGCGTGTTGTTAAGGGTAACAACTGAAAGATTACTGTTATTAAGGGAGTTAACTAAACGCTTATGTCCAATAATTATGGCTTGAGTCTTACTTGGATTAAGTGCGAGTCCGAAATTGGCCGCCCAAGTGGAGACAGTGGCTAGGTCACAATTTAACTTGTCAATCGATTCATTGATCGTATTGGGTCTGGAATGTATGTAAAGTTGTAGGTCGTCGGCATAGAGGTGATATCGGCAATACTGTAAGTTCTTTGATACGTCATTAATGTAGATAGAGAAAAGTAGTGGTCCTAATACGGAGCCCTGCGGCACTCCCGCCTTTGTGCATCTCCATTGGGAGAATTGATTATCAAGTGAAACACACTGTTGGCGGTCCCGTAGGTAGGAGTCCATCCAGCTCAAGGTATTGTCTGACAGGTGCAAAGCCTTGAGGTAAATGCCAGGAAATTCAGGCCACAACATCCCTGAACATCACCGGCCTTATTCATCACCGAAATCATATTCATAACAAATCAGTAATACACATACAGTCGCCATCTAGTTCACAACAATAGAACCAGTCTCAACAATAGTACACAGGCCTTCGGATTTCACCCAAAATATTAACTCGCGATATGACTAAAGATGTTACAGCGAGTATAAATAACAGAGAGAGAAAAAAAAATACGGTTTCTTTTTCTATTTGAGAACCCTTCAAACTGTGTCACGTGATTTTATATATTGTAATAGAAAATAAAGAAATTGCAAAAATTTAGATAAAGCTTCTCTTGGCTATACAGACGAACCCCGTTCTAATCCAAAGCCTTCACCGTTCTAAGATATTATCCCATGTAATCAAATGTGGCCAGAACGTTGCGTGAGTCCGTTGAGAGATGATTTTTTAAAGCTGTTTTCTAGACTTTAAAATTCTATTGTCAGATTGGTCTGATACTTCTCACTGAGGTCAATTAAATGTTGTTAAATAAAATTTAATTAGCATTTGTATAAAATATTAATATTAAGTTCCTTTGAGGCATATTCATATTGCACTTAGATTAAAATATACTGTAATGGTAAATAGATGAAATTAAAAAATTTATTGTAATTCTCTATATAGACAGAATTCAAAAAGCTAATGCAATTTTAAAAGTCATATTGAGGTTAATATTTCAGATAAGTTGAAATTATATATAATAAAGAATTGTTTTATAATTTCAGTCAACAACTTATCAATTAATACAGGAAACAATTTTCTGTTCTTAAGTTTCACATCACAAGATTATATATCCACAAATATTTTCAGACGAAGGTTACAATTCTTGGTGTTCTGTAAGTTTATTAATCACGGCGTCACTAATGACTTTGAAATTTAAAAAAAAAAGGAATTATTAACACACAACATACAATTTTAGGATTTAAACTTATTTTATAACATAAACAGATTCAAATAATGTGTTCATCACTTTGAATGACTGTTATTTTGAAATTGTATAAAACGATTTATCATATAGAAATGACTTGGAAACAAATTTTATGTCATGTCGTTTTTAAACAGTTTTATTAATAACTAGCCGTACCCGTGCGCTCCGCTGCACTCGTTAGAAATAAATATAAAGTAATTTCATAATTAAAACAGGACATTTGATCCAGGGAACATTCGTGTTTGATAGAAGGATAAATCGTTTAATATGTTACTTAATTTAAATTGCATCCAAATAATTAAAATGCGATCATTTTGGTCCACAGGCACTCATTTGGTGCAATGACAATTCCTTTAACATGTTTCTTAATTTTTATTACATGCAACCATAGTTTAATGAAGATTGACATCATTTAGATTTAATGTGTATATTTTATTTTACTTGTTATAGGTTTCCATTGAATTATGGTCATAACTTAATTTTAACCCTTGTTTTCTACGTATTCAGTAATTGGCGCTTGGCCCACTATGGTACTGAACCCTTTAAATAACTTAAATTATATTATATAATATTACATTATTATATTATATTATATTATATTATATTATATTATATTATATTATATTATATTATATTATATTATATTATATTATATTATATTATATTATATCAGAAGTTACTGTAATAACATTATAGCATTATGTCCATCTAGAAAAACTACACTTTCCAGTGGTGAAATAATAATTAATTATACAAATCGGTTAATTTAGCTTCCGATATTACTTCATACAAACACAGAAACATTCTCTGTAGGCTATCTTTCATAGCTTTCGATTGTTGTGTCCAAGGCCCCTTATAGACGAAGTCATTTGTTTTTTAATTCATTACACGCCCTTAGGTGGCAGTTATTTTAATTATAAAACTCATTTACCTCATTACATATCACTCCTATCAAAGTTTTTGAAGGAATAAAACTTATCGAAAATTATTTTTAAAGAAACTTTTGTTATGTAATATTTTTCACAAAAATCAATAATAAGCGAGATATTTCGATTTATTTAATTCAGGCCCCCTTTTAAGTCCCCTTTTAAATAATGTATTTTGAATGCCATATAGCCTAAAAGTTTAAGTTATGACGAACTTAATTTATATTCCAATTTTTATCGAAATCCGTTCAGCCATCATCGCGTGAAAAGGTAACAAACATAGACAGACAGACAGACAGACAGACATACAAACAAAAATGTCAAAAAAGCGATTTTCGGTTTCAGGATGTTAGGACCAATTATTTTTGGAAAATCGAAAATTACCAGAAAAATTTCGGCTACAGATTTATGATTAGTATAGATGTGTAAATATTTTTTTCTTGCATTTCACCTGTGTTCATTGGTTAATTTATGTCTTTTCACCTGAAGGTGATTTTTAAAAAATCGATAATATTTGTACATATATAACCTTGTGATGTGAAACTTAAAAACAGAAAATTGCTTTCTGTATTAATTTTTGTTTTATAAATTTAATTTGTACTCACTAGCTTGCAAGTTTAACAAATACATAAATAAATAAATATAATAAATAAATAAATAAATAAATAAATAAATAAATAAATAAATAAATAAATAAATTGATAACTTGACTGAAATTATGAAACAATTCTTTATTATATAATTCAATTTTATTCCCATGACTATTTTCAAGTTTTCGAGCAAATATGAACATGAACAGATTTCATCCACTAGTTAACAATAAATCGCTGTACATGGGCAGGCAAAAGGCTTGCCCACTTTTCACGTTTCAGGAATGCTGAAAACGAATATTTATGCAAAAATCTCTCGAAATGTATTGTGACAGCGACGTGAGATTCGAACTCACGACCAGCGTCCCGCATGAAAGCAGATCGCACAGGCTCCACGGAACATTGAGTGACGTCGCGCGGTGGAGAGATGAGAGAGGGTGTATTACGTCACGCGACGAGTTTGCGCGCGCATCTGGTGCTGGTAGAGAGGAGAGGGCTCTGGATTTCTCTGGAATGCCATCTCTAGAGACGGGTGGAACCTTCGAGGTTACGTCGCTGTGGTTATAAATTACGGTCGCGAAGGAACGACGGCAGTTTCAGAGTTTTCAGTTATTCAGTCAGTGAGAAAGCCAGAGCAAGGAAGCCAGACTTGTGTGCCGGAGTTCGACTCGAGTGTGCGTCCGCATCTGCGTCAGCATCCGAAGGCCTGAGTTCGAGTGCAGTGGACCGCAGTTGGAGGGACCCGAGTTCGAGTACAGTGAACTGTCTCTGAAGGTCTGTGGTTCGAGATACCGTGAACTCGAGTGACTGAGATAGAAGAACTGTGAATTGAGAACTGGTAGTTCTGATTTGTAAATAGTGCTTTGTAAATATTAGTTAAGATTAACAGTTCATTGTTGTGCGTAATAGTCCAAGTAAATTGTCATTGTCGTCGGTGGAGTACTATAACGAATACTGTGTTGAGTGAAGATCCAATTGTTGACGAGAGCGTTTAAGGTGAATTGTAGAAAGGAATTATTGTTGTGACGAATAAATTACATTGTTGTACTAATAAAATTCACAGTATATTTTACAATACCAACTCATCTTCTTTATGTTTCGTATAGTGAAGAACTAACAAAAGACATACTCGTACATAATTGTCGCATTGGATATTTTATTATTTTTTTTTTCGTTGTTGGTAACTATAGCATCTATTAGATGCATTATGGTTGTGCTAACAGATGGAGTTACTTGTCAACAATGTGACGCTGACACGTGTGTTCAGGTTACTGCCCAGCGACAGTCCTGACGTATTTTTATATTTGTGATGATTGGTTAATTAATATTAACCCGGCACACTCACAATCACATTCATACAATAGTAATATACGTTACAAGAGCGGTATGTTGACGTTTTCATGGTCGAGGAAAAGATTGAAAAAGCGAAACGTAGTTGAGCTTTTTAATTTCCGAGAACATGAAAACAAACATACCGCTCGTGTATCGTACATTATTTTGTGCGAAGATCGTTATTACATACCTGAAAGACGAATTTCTAATTAGTTGCAATGAAATCTCCATGTTGGTTTCTGTTTAATGACGGCAACTTCGGAAAACCAAAATATCTTTCTTCAACATTGTTGCTATAAAATGTTTTCTGTGTTTACTATACTCCAGCAAGCCGTGATATAGTCTGTCTTTTCTTTCCCCCAGTCTATAAATGCGAACTTAAAATAAACGGTAAGGTTATGTAATGATTTATTTTTCATTTTAATATTTTAACAATATTATTTATATGACATATTGCAGTAATAACATCGGCATCTGGAATCTTGTTGATTTTTTCACGGCTTCCTTAATGTTACTTGTATCAGGAATGCAATATGTTTCGTGGAGTAGTAGACTTTACTTAATTTTTGCAAATATTTAAAAACAATAATTAACATTGCAATTTAGGTGAAATCGCAGTTGTAAGTTTCCAATTTATAATTATTACTATGTTAAACATCTCTAAAAATAATATGTTAAAAGCCTAAAGCAGTAAAATGAATGTCGCGCTTAAGCGGTAAGAAGAGGGAAATTGTTATGTGTGTTACGTTGGGAATACTGAATGTGGTATTTCAGACTTACCGCGTATTGGTTCTGTGCGGAAAACAAGCAAATACGCACGATCTCGCACAAATTGGATATTTTTACATTATAATATTTGTTTGTTTCCATGGAGATTAAACAAATTATCTATAACCGAAGCACAATACCAGATTAAAGACAGATATGATCATGACAGTCTCTGTACCTGTAAACACGATTGTTCGATCTCAACACACATAAGTTAGATTAAAATGCTACAAGACAAGCATGTAACATGAAAAACGTGTGCATGATAACGTCTCCCATATTCATATTTCCTCGTTCAAAAATCGTTACAAGCTCGGTTCTGTAAGTTTACCCATTTTCAGAAAGTGTTCCTGATGCAAATTTTGTTTCGTTGATGTTTTCCGATTAAACAGATAATTACTTCTTAATTGTAGCTCCAAATGCACTCATTAGCATAATTAAACCTGCGTGCACGGCAGATGGCCTCCGTAACAGCGAACTGTCAACTACCGCTTCCTCCTTACTCCAACCCGGCAACTCTTCCCGCATAAATGTAAATCCACAACTACCCTAGACTGAAACAACACAGACGCAGAACAAAAGGGTAACAAGAAGTAACGCCTGACATCCTCTGAAGGGGAACAGAAGCATTTTGTGCCTTTTTCATGAAAGTTTGTTTGAAACTTTTTGATTGGTGGGGAATATAGTTCTGACTATATTTGAAACTACTAGGCTAAGCTTCGGGTTGTTAACGGTTGTTATTACGTACTTTGTTAATCTAATTATTCCAGTTCTATTTTACATTTAAGGCAGTGTGTAGAGATGGGAACGATATATCAGTTTTTACGAAATACCGATATTTTCGTTTCGATATAGCGATATATCGATATCGAAATTTTGATTCAATTTATCGTATAATATATCGGTTTTCTCATAAATTTATCGATTTTTTTTTGTGGAATTATCATTATCAACAACAGCAAAATCCACACTGGACAACTCCGATAATTCCCGAGAGATGGCGCTACTGAAGATGGACAGTTACATAATTGTGCAACCTCACTCAATACCTTGTTCTAATTGGCTGGATCGGAATTCGAATTCAAACTGTTCAATATGCTGCACCAAATTCAAAATGCAGCGTGTGCGAACGTGAGACAGACGGAAAGTTTATCTACTACTGTTTTAATATTGCTATTAATGTTATTCAAGGCAGGAGCAACTCCCACCCTGAAAGGGAACCGTCTGACCTCAAAACGGGTATCAAAACTTTTATTTCTATATTCTGGAATGGAAGGAGAAACAAGGATTTAATACCGATGTGACATTCGTTTACGTCTATGATTTCTATGCACGACCTAGTGCTGACATTGTTTTCTTATTATATCTTTTAGTGCATAAAAATTCTATCCCTATAATCATCACCATTGTTGTTTGGAATGTTGGAGTGTAGCAATAACTTGCAATGGGAACTTACTGTAGAAGGATTGTATCAAATCAAAGTTGAAGTTTATTAAAACTTGTAACATTCTAAGTACGGTTTACTTACATTTAAAATGATTACATTGTTAGATAGAAAAGAGAATTATATCTGTGTCCTGGATTGAATCCTATATAACATTAGAATAATTGAATCGTGTTCCAATATCAAATACTCAACCATGTAGAGTTCACTTAACTCTTTCCCACTATATCACTATAATTTTTATTTAGGTTAGACCTATATCATATGGTATTGAAAATGTATTGTTTATTGTTACAATTTTACATTTATGCTTTTGACTGTTATGATGTTAATTTCAATGGTAAAAAGGAATATTAAAATTTAAGTAATTTTATTGTAATACAGTAAATATACGCCTGAAAATGCAATTTGCTTACGGAATAGCGATAAATCGATAATCGTTCGATATATCGATATATTGTCTGCGATATATATCGTTTATCGAAATTAGGTTTGCAATATATTGCAATATCAATATATCGGTATTTAATTTACTTCCTCCATCACTAGCAGTGTGCTACTGAAATTTTTAAAATCCACAATTGTTTAGCTAGAGAGTTAAAATTTTTACTATAGACCTGTCGCTCTAATTTCCGGCAGCCAATCACGTTGCAGGTCGGCTACATTTAAACGTGTGCATCTTATGATTCGCTGATAAAGACGTTATGTATTTCCTAAGGCTGGATAAATACTTAATATAATCGCCCGCCATTTTGGCTCTTTCGTTGGCGTTCGCAGAAAGCACACGAGGACGTTATTTGCCGCTCAGTTATTTGCTGAATTACAGTGCGTTTGATTTATTATCATAGGAGCTACGACATGATAATGTTTAACGGTGTGGCAAATAGATCCCTCGTCTGGTAGCTCGGCAACGAAAGAACAAAAATAGCGAAGAATACTACCTACCTAGACTTTATAGAGCCTTGACTTCCTAAGACGTAAGCAAAGAGGAGGAGTCACGCCGGAAATGACAGCGTTGTGACTATAAATATGCATAATCATACATTGTAAATTTCAAACTTTTCTCATAATAGTACATTATGCAACGAGCCTATAATGAAGGTAATTAAGAAGTGAGTATGGATATTTATGAAACGAGCGCAAGCGAGTTCCATAATTTTCATACGAGCTTCTTAATTACCATTATAGGCGAGTTTCATACGACTTTTTATGCTCGACCTTATTTCTAACTTGATATTATTAATTTTATTGTATCTGACCTGGAGCAATGTCCCGTATGTTGTGAGATGTGCGCAGACGCGAAAGTATTGATTTTTTCCGAGGAATAGATGTCCACAGTGACCTTGCTAGCCATAAGAACCTACAGAGATGACATTGAAATTAAATTAGACATTGAAAAACGAGATGACAAATTGAATTTATTTGAATATTATTTACAATTAACGCTAATTATTATAGTAACAGAACATAACCTTCTGCGACAGTATTGGATTTCCAGCCTCCGTGACTTTTCGATAATTCTCTTTCGATTGCATATCCGAGAATAATCGATACTTGCGGTTTTATAACGGTAGAAAGCTGACCTGTCATTGGCTGAACAGTTGTAACCTGAGTCGTTATTAAACTTACAGTAGAACCCCGATTTTCCTTTACCTAATTAACCGATTGGTGGATTATCCGACTGTCTTTCTCTCTATCGCGCTTTTTTATTTTTGCTGTAAAAAATATGAAGTACTGCACATCACATTAGTACGAATTTTTTATGCGCTCTTTTTTTTACAAACCCCTTGCACAGTGGTATACTCTTTGAGTGTAACTTCTATGCAAAATTTAATGTCTTTCACGGGAGACAAAAGTAAACGTGTTGTGCTATGGAAAAAAGTGTAAGTAATTGAGTGGTTTGGGAAAAGAGAAACTATGGTTCATCTCGCGTCAAAATACGAGATAAGAATTACAACTGTGCGCGCAATTTAACGAAAACAAATGTAAAGTGTATAAAGTATGTAAATCTACAACATGAGACCTCTATTATTTCTATATTTCCACAGACAGTCATTATAAGGAGTTTCCTTGGCAATTAAAAACCCGTAACTTAAAATCAGACTTAAATTAGTTAACTTATGATCCACTACCTAGTTTGTCGAAACAAAAAACCAAGGAGGAAGTTACGAAACTCTGTTATGCACTGAATTTATGAAAACCTTTTATGGTACGGATTATCCTACTTTTTCAATTAATCTTTCACTCTACCCTATTCACTACCACGGATAATAGAGGTTCTAGTGTATTTTATTTTTTGTTTCTAATTTTCTTAGCGAAAATCCTATTTATAAAATACTGTAATAGCTAATAACATTTTAATATAATTTATGCTCGACCATGCCGAAATGTAGTAATTATACACCTGGTAGCAGACCTTTAATGCATGTCATTAAAGTACACCTACTCATTAAAGGTCAGGTCTTTCAGCCAATGACGACTCAGGTTACAACTGTTCAGCCAATGACAGGTCAGCTTTCTACCGTTATAAAACCGCAAGTATCGATTATTCTCGGATATGCAATCGAAAGAGAATTATCGAAAAGTCACGGAGGCTGGAAATCCAATACTGTCGCAGAAGGTTATGTTCTGTTACTATAATAATTAGCGTTAATTGTAAATAATATTTTAAAAAATTCAATTTGTCATCTCGTTTTTCAATGTCTAATTTTATTTCAATCCTATCTCTGTAGGTTCTTATGGCCTAGCAAGGTCAATGTGGACATCTGTTACTCGGAAAAAATCAATACTTTCGCGTCTGCGCACATCTCACAACATACGGGACATTGCTCCAGGTCAGATACAATAAAATTAATAATATCAAGTTAGAAATATGGTCGATAATAAAAAGTCGTATGCAACTCGCCTATAATGGTAATTAAGAAGCTCGTATGAAAATTATGAAACTCGCTTGCGCTCGTTTCATAAATATCCATACTCACTTCTTAATTACCTTCATTATAGGCTCGTTGCATAATGTACTATTTTTCTTCAAGTTAACACTGCATATTCTGCAATGGAGCATTAGTAATGTCCTACTCTAATTTGTTCATTTGTAAAGAAAATATATAATTATAATTTCTTCAATGTTCAAACATTAATAAAAGAGTAATACTGTTTTACGTATAATTCTCTAGCAATAAAACTATGTTGAATACAGAGAATCAAATGCTCCATTTCACAACAGAGATATTCATGAAAAGAGCATGCCAAGATTCATCACTCTAGCTTTAACCGCTGAGAAATAGCACTGAATTCCAACCAATCACAGTCATACATCGCGACTATCAATTTATCGCATGGTCGTTCTTTTGTTTAGTGTGTGTCGCCAACTGTTTCTACGTAAATCGATGAGCAAGAATCCAGTATACTAAATAAACTGCGAAATCCTACTTCCACATCTTCATCTTCATCTTCTAATTCCATGTCCATCGTATCTAAAGAAAATGACACTCTTTCATAACAATTGTTCACTTAATTAATGTAGCTATTAATGAGGTTATTTGTAATCTGTACTAATAATAAATCTGTAGCCGAAATTTTTCTGGTAATTTTCGATTTTCCAAAAATAATTGGTCCTAACATATATAATTAACCACCCTGAAACCGAAAATCGCTTTTTTGAAATTTCTGTTTGTATGTCTGTCTGTCTGTCTGTATGTTTATTACCTTTTCACGCGATAATAGCTGAACGGATTTCGATGAAAATTGGAATATAAATTAAGTTCGTTGTAACTTAGATTTTAGGCTATATGGCATTCAAAATACATTATTTAAAAGGGGGTTATAAGGGGGCCTGAATTAAATAAATCGAAATATATCGCTTATTATTGATTTTTGTGAAAAATGTTACATAACAAAAGTTTCTTTACAAATAATTTGCGATAAGTTTTATTCCTTGAAAAAGTTTGATAGGACTGATATTTAATGAGATAAATGAGTTTTATAATTAAAATAACTGCCATCAAAGGCCGTGTAATGAATTAAAAAACAAATGACTTCGTCTATAAGGGGCCTTGGACAGCAACAATCGAAAGCTATGAAAGATAGCCTACAGACAATGTTTCTGTGTTTGTATGAAGTAATATCCGAAGCTAAATTAACCGATTTGTATAATTAATTATTATTTCACCATTGAAAAGTATAGTTTCTCTAGATGGACATAATGCTATAATGTTATTACAGTAACTTCTGATATAATATAATATAATATAATATAATATAATATAATATAATATAATATAATATAATATAATATGTAATATTATATAATATAATTTAAGTTATTTGAAGGGTTCAGTACCATAGTGGGCCAAGCGCCATTTACTGAATACGTAGAAAACAAGGGTTAAAATTAACTTATTACCATAATTCAATGGAAACCTATAACAAATAAAATAAAATATACACATTAAATCTAAATGATGTCAATCTTCATTAAGCTATGGTTGCATGTAATAAAAATTAAGAAACATGTTAAAGGAATTGTCATTGCACCAAATGAGTGTCTCTGGACCAAAATTATCGCATTTTAATTATTTGGATGCAATTTAAATTAAGTAACATATTAAACGATTTATCCTTCTATCAAACACGAATGTTCCCTGGATCAAATGTCCTATTTTAATTATGTATTTACTTTATATTTATTTCTAACGAGTGCAGCGGAGCGCACGGTTACGGGTAGTTATATTATAAAATGTTTAAATTAAATTATTATTTCAGCAGATAATGAAAATGTATTTGTTATAATAACAAGAGAAAGGCGCAGTACATGACTTTGTAATTAACATTGTTAAACCTGTATTTCGCTTTTCTCAATTGGCATTACTGAATAACATCCAATTTCTTTATTGTAGTAAACGTTATTTATCTATTTCAACTTCACATAAGTGTACAATTAATAACATTTGATGAGCGAATTTGAGAGATATATCATTTACATTTTTATTGTATTCACGAAATAGTCCTAATAAATGTCACACGAGGTCCGAGATTACCCAGATATATCGGGGAATCTCAGACCTTTTGTGACATTACTGTAGATAACGTTCAATTCCTTTAATTAACTTTTCATTGTCTCCATAATTTTTCAGACGACTTCATGTGGTAAAGAATTAAATCATTCACCATAATAAGAAACGCAAGACTGGAGTCACGCATAGCTACATATGCGAGGCATTTAATTTCTATTGATAAAGTTGTTACTTTTATCCAAGTATTTGAAACTTTGCGATAATTTATTATACATGTTGGAATGCAGCGTATTTGCACTATCAGCGTATGTGCATATATTATTCAGTGAATAAAAGGTAGAAACGAGGTCTATTGTCGACAGTTGAGTGTAGTATATCCAAATAGAGAAAAGAAAGCGAAAAAGAGGAAAAATAGTGGAAATTAAAAATGAGAAGGGAAACTAGTCTTTCAAAAAGAAAATAAATTAACGTTTTACCGCATTTGACAACTTGTGGAAATATACATGTTGGACACGAATATTCGGCCCGTCTTATCTCACTTGAAATTCAAATTTCTCCTTAATAGGCCAGGTTTTACTTCGCTGGTTAGAAGAATTCACGCAATGCTATTATAAAAATAAGGAAATGACAGTGATTGGAAACCATTAGAGCTGAAATTGTTGATTCCTACGAATGGGTTGCCATTGACGAGACGATCAATGACAGCAGAAAATATGAAAACATATTTAATTATTAATTGCGCCTTCAAACAAATAATTAAATGAGGTTGAATCACATGTGCACCTGTAATTTTTATTAGTGTGCAAAAATACATCTAATGAAGCTTAGATTTTAAATTACATATTCTTTATTTATTACATATTTATCTACATATTTTGCCATTTTTAGCTACATATTTATGTACATATTTCCCATTTTCATATTACAAAAAACCCGGGCTCTAATCATGAAGCAGCTTTCCTGAACTGTTATTCTTGGTCCCGACATGGACATTAAAAACAAAAAACGGTTTAAGAAAGTGTTGCTCCTCTATTTTCTATTACTTGACAGCGTATCTTCATAAAGCATAGGCCTCTGATGGACAAATCAAAAAGAATCAATTAGATCGCATAACATCACAGTAAGCCTGTAATCTAATGATGTCAAAGCAAGCGCATTTTTCTGAACTTGATGTCGTGCGCGGGCATCAAGCGCTAGGTATGGAAGGAGGAAGGATTATGTATATGAATAAATAACCTGTTGGATTAAGAAAACAATGGTGTACAAACTTCAAACGGAACGTGAAATTTTATGTCATTTTTATATGGCTTCTTTCTGTATGAAATTATCTGTAAAATAACAGTACTAACACCAATTTCTTAAATTTTTGTTGTGTTTTAAACGTTAATAACATAATAATGAGTTAAGAAGGGATATTCACATAAATCCATAATAGTAAAACTATACTGTACTAAGTGAATGAAACACATCATTTATAAAGAAAGTGATATCCCAGAGAAAGATATTGAGTATGAAATGATAAGTTGGAATTGATATTGATGGTATTTTTAGCCTTATAAAAGTAATCAACTAATGAAAGCAATATTACAGTACAAAGCAAAGTTACCTAGGTATATGTTTTAACTGTAACTAATATTACACGACAAAACTCTTACCGCATTATGCTTTTCAGGTGACATTGATGCGCGAATTCTTATCAAAAGAATATTAAACTATTTTCTCGAAATCTGCTGAAGCTATAGAGATGACGTTTTACAACATATGGCCACATGTATTTTATTTATGATATAACAGTGGTTGCTTTGTTTATTCATTTCCGTACAAACATTTTCCATGAGAATATTTTGAAAACTTTCAATACACTATCTTCAGTAATACGTGTTTACGATATATTAGAGAAAACATTGTTTCATTACCTGTAAGACTATTAAATAAACATATCTAAAAATTTCACTTTTCTATAAAAAAAAGTTGAGAAAATATTCCTTTTGAATAACGAACTTGTGAAAAATCAGCATTAAAACTAAAACTCACATTCTTATGATGCACTTACCCTATATTTCTCAGACAAATCTAAAAATTAAGGTGGATACAGTTTTAATAAGTTCTCTTTCCTTTATCCATTGAATCAGTGCTGGCCATCCCTGTATATAGCTCGACCAAGTGGCACATACTACCTCTTTCGTCTGTCTCTTTCCTTTCCTCTGTAAAGCACTCAGGCTCTTATGAACTCTAAAGCCCGCGCTTGCGCCTATGGGCATCTTTTGACATGACTGCTGTAATCTGTAAAGGGATTAAATCCAGAATGAATACTTAAAATGAAAAAGATTTGATGTCAGTTTTTAAATAAGAAAAAGATTATAACAGAAGTCCATCACTCTCGTGTTTCCGTGATACGTGTCGAAACTTCATATTACCCTTCCTCCCTCTAAATGGGTTCAGTGAGCTTTTGTTAATAATTACGGGACAAATTTAAAACAAGGAATTTAATTTATTGTTGTTATACGGGTTCACTGTCTAGCAGTTGTCCTAATTAAGACAGCGACAGACATGTTATCTCACTGGTATCGACCTATCTTATAGTTTTCTGTGAGGCTGTACCCCTCATTATGTGTGGTCCGAAAGGTCTATATGAACCGGAACATTTGATCGAGGGTGGAAGGGTAGTAGAGAATTTACGACCTTCCGTACTACTTAATAATGAGACAGGAATATTTTATTCTTGGCTATTTAACTTGCAGCGCCATCTTAAATAGTAGCGCTGTGTTTCCGGGGCGACGAATATGCTAATCATTCCTGTAAAATAATTGAAGGTAGTGTAAATCTTGGAGAAGACCAATTACTAGGTAGGCGACGATGAACTTAGATTAGTTTCTTCAGCGCAGGCGTATTAACATGCAGCAACGGGCTCGAATGTCCCATAATTAGAGACTAACGGTACAGCTAGTAGCATCGAATGACTCAGGCAGATATTAGGAATGTGATTACAAGAAGCCATTAAGTCGTCTATTGTTATGATATAGAGCAATGTAATAATTCGGGCGCGTTTTCCAGCTATTCATTTTATAGACCTTTTATTTTAAATATTTCCCTCTTGCCAATTGATATGTTAATATTTATTTCGTTCCCATAGAATAAATTTTTCGAATCTGCTAATTGTACTTTTTCTTTTTACACTTCTTATTCTCAATTTCATAGGATTATGATCGTAGATGGTTATATCTGATTTTTAATAGGTTATTTTACGACGCTTTATCAACATCTTAGGTTATTTAGCGTTTGAATGAGATGACAGTGATAATGCCGGTGAAATGAGTCCGGAGTCCAGCACCGAAAGTTATACAGCACTTTCTCTTACTGGATTGAGGGAAAACCCCGGAAAAAACCTCAACCAGGTAACTTACCCCAACCGCGAATCGAACCCGGGCCACCTCGTTTCGCGGCCAGACGCTCTAGCCGTTACTCCACAGGTGTGGGATAAAAATAGACCTACTGTTTGTTAAGTGTAAAACTGTAGTTCAATGACCACACAGAAGATTAGATTTCCAACCTCACATATTCATTAAAATTTGTGGCAGAAAAAGTCATTGTGGCTGTGTTTTTAAGAACCTCGGCGACAAAATTTAAGTTCTATCATGTTTATATATTTGGAATTTGTAAAACTGTGGCATGTTCAGGCCACGAATGATATTCATTCATTCATTCATTGATTAAGGGTCGAATTCATAGTCGTCACTTATAGAATGAGGAAACACTTAAGTAATGAGCATTTCCTTAGCACTTATTTCAGATCGTATTGCAGAGACGCTACTCATTCATATGCCCTGAGCATTCCCTTGACATCGAAAGAAATATGGCAACATGGCTAGACGTGAGCGCTTTCCTACATCAAATTGTTTTCCAGCGCCTTCAAATTATTAAATCGGCATTATTGTCATGCACAAATACAGAAGTAAATATTATAGAGCTAAAAATTATTCAAGATGTCCAGAGAGCATTTTACAGAAAAGAAAGTAGTGAGCTAAGATAACTGGTTAAGAAATTTGGAGATATCGTCGAGAGTAAAAAACAATTGATAATTTAATCTTCATCTTCCGATGTTAAGATGAAGATTACATTTGTAATGTTTCTTCCCACCATAAGCAGTGCTGACTAGATCAGACGCTATGGACAGTACTCTATAACAGAGTCGCCAGTATGAAAGGATGATTCCAAGCCTTTGGCTTGAGACGAACTCGATAGCTCAGTTGGTAGAGCGCCTGATATCTTCTTCTGCCCCTAACTCTTTTCCCGTTTACCATTCCATCCAGTGCATCCTTCAGTAGGCAGTTTCTTCTTAGCCAGTGACACAACCAATTCCTTTTCCTCTTCCTGATCAGTTTCAGCATCATTCTTTCTTCACCCACTCTTTCCAACACAGCTTTATTTCTTATTCTTTCTGTCCACTTCACACGTTCCATTCTTCTCCATATCACATTTAAAATGCCTCTATTCGCTTCTCATCACTTCGTCGTAATGTCCAAAAGAAAAACATTAACAATAATAATAATGATAATAATAATAATAATAATAATAATAATAATAATAATAATAATAATAATAATAATAATAATAATAATAATAATAATAATAATAAATCACCGCTTTCACAAAGTATTGAGGCTTGATTCTGCTAAGTAATTAGACTTATTTTGATTCTGAACCGATAATAATAATTTATTAATTTAATTAAGGGGTAAACGTGGAGTAAAGAAATGTTTACGAAAGCAGACAACAATTAGTCAAGGCAAACATTCTTCTTCCCTGTGAAAGAGAGATAAATCTCCCATTTCCCTGCTGGCAATCGAAACTGAATTCGTTTTTTTTTACTCGGTTATTTAACGACGCTGTATCAACTCCGAGGTTATTTAGCGTCGATGAAATTGGTGATAGCGAGATGGTATTTGGCCAGATGAGGCAGAGGATTCGCCATAGATTACTTGACATTCGCCTTACAATTGTGGAAAACCCAACCAGGTAATCAGCCCAAGCGGGAATCGAACCCGCGCCCGAGTGCAACTCTGGATCGGAAGACAAGCGCCTGAACCGACTGAGCTACACCGGTGGCTGAATCCATTGTACTTGTAGTCTGAAACTACGAAGGAAAATCGAAAAGTAAGACAACAAGAGCTTTCACGGATGACATATTCCCCTTCTTGTTCGAATTTTCCGCCAGAGCCGCAGCAGGAGACCACAGCTTTATTACGCAGCCATTAGCCTGCGCATATGTTTCGCCAGACCCCTGCAATATCAGTTACAAGATGGCTGCGCTCACGGAAATATGGTCAAAACATGGAAATGCGTAGTGTGGTCCGGTTTTTGCGTCTGAAGGCCACCTCACTAGCAACTTGCTGAGGTGTACTGTGCGAAACAGCTTCCGATGAGAGGTACTGGACCATCCTCCTTACTGCCCCGACCTGGGCCCAGTGATTTCCATCTCTTCGGACCGTTGAAGAAGTACCTGGATGTATATAGCGATTCAATACCGATACGAACGTTAAGTAAGCCGTCAGGACGCGACTTTAGTGACTTGACGCAGATTTCTTCTATGCCGGCATCCATGCCTTGGTCTACCGCTGTAACAAGTGTTTGGACAAGCGTGGTGATTATGTTGAAAAGTAATATGTACCAGTGCTCTACTTCTATGTATCAGTATATCTGTCTGTGAAATAAAGTTTGTCCATGAGAGCTTTGTTAGTTTTTTGAAGCACCCTCGTACTAGCATTAGAACCACGGAAAGAATCCAGAGCAATATTAGAGGAAGTAATGCTTAAAACAGAGACCAGCCTTCTTTAGACAGGGTAAGCCCTGTTCCGTGTTTGGTATGTGAATGGAGGACGGGTTGAGAAGAAGCGTGACCGCAGCGGACACGTGACACGGGGTTGAAATCTCGTTAGATGCATTCGGCACGCACACTGCACTTCTAACGATTCAATTTAGTCCTACTGAACTCTTTCATGATTTCCTCTCCTGTCAATTGCTGTTTCTTTAACAGGCTAGAAGTCGTTTTATTGTTTTATGACGTAAAGGAAGAAAGAAACAACGCTTTGATGTCATGGCAACGTTAAAATACTGTTTAGTGACATAACAAGGAAATAGTTTAGAATAGCACGTAAGTGAACATGAGTCTGCAGTATCTGTGTTTATCATTTACTTCCACCTAATCACTCTCTAATCTCTCAACCTAGTAAAAGGGAGTGAAATTCTGGAGGTTTTAGTGAGGGGCCGCTTAATAGGAATAGTTAAGACTAAGAGAGACCGGTTGTTTGTCGGGATAAAAGATATAGATAAATGTACAGGTTTCAACTTACTTGCATACACATTTAGTAGGTTTTTAGGGTATGAACTTCCTGGCCCTAGTAATAGAGAGTAAAATTCTGGAGGTTTTACTGAGTGGAATAGGAATAGTTAAGATTAAGAGAGACCGGTCCAAACGACCGGGGATAAAAGATATGGATAAATGTACAGGTTTTAACTTACTTGCATACACATTTAGTAGATTTTTAGGGCATAAACTTCCTGGCCCTAGTAATAGAGAGTGAAATTCTGGAGGTTTTACTAAGTGACGTCGAGTCAAGTCTTTCATATGGTATTTGTTTTTGGGGATCTGGAACCATGCTGAATGATATATTTATTGCTCAAAAGCGTATTGTGAGATGCATAGCGGGCGTTGACAGTAGGACCTCTTGTAGGGAACATTTTTTACAATATAATATTCTTACTGCTTATGGTTTATATATTTTTAATTTTTTACAACTAATTTATAAAAATCTGTCTGATTTTCACCAAAATTGTGACTTCCATACCTACGATACTCGTAACAAAAATAGTTTAACTATTCCAGCACACCATCTTACAAACACTAACAGAACCTATATGGTCTTTGGTATCAAAATCTACAATAGTTTGCCTGATGACATTGTGGGTGGGATGTCGTTATTGAGTTCCCACGTTGGACGCCATTTGAGGGTGAGTGGTTATTGTGACCACACGTTGGGCGCCATTTGAGGGTGGGTGCGTCTCGATGTTGCGTGAAATTCACTCAGGGTAGCCGAGGTACGGTTGTGGTATAGGTTGGTGTCGGGAATAATACCAAGCCGGCTACTTAAATAAAAGGCAGCGTAAACTTCAAAACTATGAGTTTATTGTCCTATCCACTTGGTAAACCCTAGAATATGTATTTCCGGCTGACATATAATTCAATCGTTGATCGCCTTTTGTATCGACTCTATGGCGGCTCTGAATAAGCTCTATCCGATACTACAAATTCAATACTCTGTCCAGTACACTACGACACGAAGCGAAATAGTAGTCCTGTCGACACCAAACGAAGTAGTTATTCTGCCCTGTATGTAGGGCCGCCGACACGATGCGAACTCGTTTTTATGATCTCCGCTCCGCGGCGGAATAGTAGTCGTCTTGATCTCCGCTCCCCGTCACCCTTATTTATAAAAACCTATCCTACGCTAAAACTAACTATCCTATTGGTTAAAAACTACGTCACTAACTGGCCTAAAATCTATTCCCTATTGGTCCAAAGTGACCTCATAAGCTGGACCAAGATCTCTTCTTATTGGGCGCGAAATATGTCATCTCTAAATTTAAACTTAGGATTTCCCATAGCATCTAGTTAGTTTGTATATCTCACAAGAATACCCGTTCTTTGGAAAACCCAAGCTTGGCAATATCTTTCCCACGGGTCTAGTCCGACTCCGGCTTTATGCTTCATCGAGTCTATACGAAACCCCGCTCAAGGTGGCCCTAAATCTGTCCGATGCTGACAAGTGACGAAACACCTGTGTGGGAAGCTAATTCTAACGAAGTCGCCAGAACATCCCCGCGAATACATGTAATAAAAATATGGAGATATCACTTCCCTAATAAATCGGTCTCTCCCTCTCCTAATTACTGCTTCAAATGCCCATCTACATAACCATTGGAAATTCCCGAAAGAGTTTCCAATGTTATGAGATGTCCCCGCTTTCTGCCTATAACTAGCCTCATAGTTCCCCCGCGCGATCAGCCGGTAACACATTATTTACAATACAGTGAGATTACAATGTCACTACAAACAATTACAATAAATATTACATATATCTTCACAAGCCTTTCTATGTACACAACTCTCACACAATAAGCACAACAATGTACAATTTATATCCACATTTACATATGTACAATACCATTCATTCACATATTTACATTTATTTATTAATTGATCAATTACACACTCTGCGTGCTTGGTTGTACCAGCCGCCCTGTACAGGTTCACCTAGCTGTACGCGTGAGACTAACCATCCTACTCTTTTTCATTCCTGCCTCCTAGCCTCTCCTGTTTGAAAGGCCGCAAGAGTTGCTTGTGGTACCTACCAACAGGTTTACTTTTTCCCCTTTCTACCAATTCGAAAGTATGGTCTCCATATTTACTTTTAATTTCGTAGGGCCCCTTGTACAGTAACTCCATGCGTGAGTAACGTCCTCTAAGGGCGGAAGATAACTTCACGTCCCTTAGCAGTACCAAATCGCCGGGTGAGGGCTCCCATTTGTGGCGATATCTTTTAACTTTACCGAGTCTATACTCAGCCTTTTTCCTGATTCGGTCGAAAGCTAGTTTACACAGTAGTTCATCACTAGGAGGCTCACCCTCCTGTATTGCCTGCGGCAAACTCTTTATCATAGGATCGGGATCGATCCCTAACATAAGTTTGATCGGAGCTATTCCGGTCGTTGGATTGATAGAGTGGTTCATGACTCTCTCAATCACCTCACATTGCCTAAACCAGTCCTTATGGTTTCGGTGACACAGAATACGGAGGTACAATGATATATCCCTAAGCGCTCTTTCGCAGGGATTACCGCTGGGAAAGTATGCGGAGCAATTGTATAGTTTCACGCCCGCATCTTCCAGCCTTTTGCAAAACACTTTCGATTTATGTACCGACACATTGTCACTGAGCACCGCTGTTACCGGACCGTAAGTCGGTATGTACTCTCTAACCAGCTTGTCAGCACACAATTTACTAGAGATATTTCTTAAAGGGTAAATCTTTAAAAATTTTGTGAATACATCGTACGTAACAAATATGTACCTGTGTCCGAAGGACGATGTGGGCATTGGACCGTGTTCGTCCACTGCTACAAGTTCATTCTTTTTACCCCTGATAATGACCTGTGGTACATTGTCATACCTTACATTTAGAGGTTTCGCCCTCTGGCAGACCTCGCAACGAGATATTACCCTTCTAACCTTCTTTGACAGTTGCTTAATATAAAATGATTCTGACATAGTTAAAATGATCCTATCACTCCCAGAGTGACACATAGATAGGTGAAAGTTGTTTATAAGTTCATTCTCCATACTCGCAGGTATGTATATCTTCCACTTCTGGATATCCCTACCATGCAATTTATACAAGATACCAGAGCGCAATCCATACACTTCATCTTTCACCTGTGTGATTTCTCTAGCTTTGTCCATTAAGGCCCTTATCGTGGAATCCTCCTGCTGCAAATCTGCAATTCTCCGAAATTTTCCCGTCAGAGCTCCATTCCTCGTGGAATCAATTTTCATCACGGCAATTTCGTACGCGGGGGCGGTGATAGTTTCCGGTAGCCCCGATTTGGAATTCAAACGAGAGAGACAATCACCGAAAATATTGTCTGCCCCCGGAATATGTCTAATCGTCACATCATGAGCCAAAATTTCGTGCACATATCTAGATATTCTAGAGTTCGTCAATTTGCATCTACTCAGAAACGCTAGGCTTACATGGTCAGTAAATATGATAATCTGCCTATTAAAGATATACTGACGGAACTTCTGTAGTGCAAAGTACACAGCAGAAATCTCTAGTTCCGTGATTGATGCGTTGCTTTCGGTACGCGACAGTCCCCTAGAAGCTGTGGCAATCACATGTCGCTTGTTATCTTCATCTGTCTGACATAGAATTGCTCCATATCCATATGAAGACGCATCCGTATAAATCTGAAAAGGTAGGCTGTCGTTAGGCCTTTCCAACAGAATTGAGTCGGCGAAAAGCAGTTTCGTTCGATCGAATGCTTCCTGCTCTGCCGACCCCCACCTGAAGGGTGTATCCTTCTTCAACAATGCTCTGAGTGGGGCTACATGCTTAGCATAATTGACGAGAAACCGATTCTGGTATTGTAGGATACCTAGATATCTACGAACCTGTTTCCGGTTCCGCGGCGGCGGGATCCTCGAAATGCTCTGAATTCTCTCTTTGTCCGGTCTAATTCCGTCAGACGAAATTACGTAACCCAGGAAAACTGTTTCAACTTTAAAAAATGCTGTTTTCCCCAGCTTGACTGTCATACCAGCCTCTCTCAATTTAGTCAATACAAAATCAATATCTCTAATATGCCTATCAACATTATTGCCATATATAAGAAAATCGTCAATGTACTGTGCCAGAAAACCTTTCGTCGAATCACCAAAAATTATGTCAAGTGCCCTTAGTAGCGCAGATCCAGAACTCGCGATGCCGAATGGGCATCGGGTATACTGATAAACTTTCCCGTTATGTAGGAACGCTGTGAATTTTCTCGAGTCCTCGTCCAGCGGAATCTGCCAATACGAACTGGTCAAGTCTAAACTAGTGAATATAGAACAGTCACTGATACGGCCTAACAAAGTGTCCACTGACTCCGTCCTGAAATTATCTTTAACTGAAAACGAGTTAACGTGTCGGGCATCGATCGTTACTCTTAAGCTTCCATTGGGCTTCCTAACCCAGCACAATGCATTTACATAAGGCGAGTCTGATACTTCTATAACTCCGTCTTTTAACATATCATTTATGACTTCGTCTGCCTGATTCCTTAAAGATAGGGGGATGGGTCTACATTTATGCCGAAATTCCTCCATTCCTACCACCTTAATTTTGTGTGTATACACTCTACACAGACCCGGCGCGTCTGAAAAGACATTTAAATGGCTACCTACAACATCCATTAAGCGTTTTCTTTCACACTCACTCAGGCCGTGTGCCTGGTTAACTTTATCTCTCACTATTTCGAAAGTACCTGTCTTTCTATTGTTAGACGCGACTACCTGCCTAAGATCGCCAAGCGAAATCTCATTACAATATCTGGCCCTACCGCTAATGAGATTACGTCCTATTTGTCTCGCCTGGACTAATTCGCCAATACATAACTCGCATTCTCCGCAGCCTACTTGACACACTCCCCTAGTTACCTCGTTACCTTCCCACGGATTGACCTCTATAATTACATTCTTACAAATTTTGAGGTGCTCTACAAAAAATAACTCTTCCTGTAATTCAATCTCTCCCGCGGTCCTTTCGTCTAGTTCCGGTCTAGAGCTATGCCTACTGAATGGGACATGGCCTACACTGTCGTTACCTGCCGTAACCCCTAGTCTGTTTTCCCTGAAATCTAATAGCGCGTGCCATTCATAGAAGCTTTCTACTCCAATAATGATGTCGGTAGTCAACCTTTGGATCACAAGAAAAATAGCATTTAATTTCACGTCTCCGCACTCTAACTCGAACCATACTTGATATTTTACCTTTTCCTTCTTCTTGCTTAGGGCGCCTGCACAGTACAGTGAACATATGGGTAACGTTTGCAGTTTTATACCTGAATCCCTAACCTTTTGAAAAAATTCCAAGCTGCATACATTATTTGTGGAGCCCGAGTCCAACAACACACAACACTTTATCCCAAATATTTTGGCATCTATATAAGGCAATACATAAGTCCCATTACTTTCTAACTCTGGGTTAGTAATCTCGCTCTGTCTCTTTACGCTTACCGCGTTGGTGGATTCTTTTGATAGTGACTTATTGCACTTAGCTACAGAAATCTCCGAACCCTTGAGACTTCTGTCTAGCAGTTTCCCGAGTGTGATGCAGTCGGTTCCACTGCTACCTCGTCTCTATTTCTACAATTTATAGGCTCCCGGTCCATATTCATTCTGACCGGACTTTGCTGACGTCCGTTCATGTCTTTATTCCTACTTTGTCCCACATTACACTGTGTAGGGGGCCTATTGCACCCTTGTGAGGCCATTTCTTGTAGGACGTCTCGCCTATCTCTCTCCTGCTCCTGTCTCCTCCAATCACCTCGATTTTGCGGTCCCCTGCTAAAATTAGGCTGCCAGAATCCCTGTCTGTAATTTCTGTTCCTAAGCCAGTGTGGTTGGGTTCTAAGCCTATTATTTCCATTTTCTTGTCTTCCCGTGTACCATCGTATGTGGTTAACCCTACGCACGGGACCAACACCTCCTCGATCGTTCCTCATCCTGTTATGACTACTCTGGTTATTCCTACTATTATTGTAAGGACCCCCAAAGGGCGGGTCACTCCTTCTCTCCCTGTTGGGACTTTTCCCTCCGTTATGGCCATTATGGTACCGACTATATGCATTGTTGGGGCTCCTGTCACCACCCCAGTTACTCTGATTTTGGGCTCCTGTCCTTGGGGACGAAAAGGCCGTACTTGCCCCCTTCCCCGCTTTCTGGTCGGTGGGGCTTGAACCCTTTCCTTTGCCATGTTCATAATCTGCCTGTCCACTACATTCATAGTGCGTGGCGTCCGAACCATCCAGCGCAGTCAATAAATCTATAGTTTCCCCGAAGTCTCGGGGCCCTGCTACGATCAGATTATATCTTATGTTCTCGGGATACTGCGAAATCACAGTTTGGATCAGCTCTGAATCCGGTATTGGCGGATTGAGGCTTTTCCCTTTCTTAACCAGTTCAAGAAAATAATCTATCATGGAGACGCCTCTTCCCGCGTCAAACCTGCTCTGATTAATTTCCTTCCTAATTCTTTGTTGTTGTCTTTGTCCCCAGTATCTCTCCGAAAATTTTTCTCTGAATTCCTCATAAGTGACATTATCCCCTAGGGCCACTAGCGCCCAGTTGAGTGGTCGGCTCTTTAGGCTCTTTCGTACGACAGTCATTTTTAAGTCATCCGGCACCCCTCTTACTCTAAAGTACGTTTCTAGCTCACTTATGTAGTTATGTGGGTTTGAAAATTCAACCTCATCAAAAATAGGGTAACCAATCTCATTCAAAATGTGAGTGGGGTACTGGGGACGGCCTAAATATGCCTTGTCGTTTACATTCATCAACTCACTACGCACATCATCCCGTGAGGTCTGACATTCCTCACCAACACTATTGTTAACATGTCTTACATTTATGTTGCTACCTGATGCCGGGCTCTCACTTGTGCCCTCTTGTCTAGAAACTGCACGGTCCGAGCTGCTATGTCCGCTTAAATTTGCGGGACTACCCCCATTTAATACGTCGTTTATTGAGTTTAGTTTACTTCTTAATTCTTCCAAACATTCGTTATCCGCCCTTTCTTTATTCTTTATGGCTCGCTTGAGACCGTCCACTTCCTGATCCATCTCACCGATTTTCTCTTCCACCGAATTCTGAATTTCCCGAACCTTTTCCACTATCGTTTCCTCCACGGCTGATTTTAGATCGCTATTCTCTCTCGTAGCGCTATCTCTAACCCTAACTTCTAAATCCTTCATACTTTCTGACATCCTATCCATAGCTATCTTCAATTGGTTCTCCATTCCGATCCCATTCTCGGTTAATTTCCCCTCTAGCTTCTCTATTTTGTCCTCCATCTTGTTTCCTCTTTCCGCTAATTTTGCAATATGATCTCTAATCTCTCTCGAACTTTCCCCCAATCTATTTTCCATTTGTTTTATTTGTTCTCTACTTTCCCTCAGAATCTGCTCTCTACTTTCCCTTGAGTCATTTTCTAATTTAGTTTCCATTTGTTTTATTTGTTCTTTACTTTCCCTCAGAATCTGCTCTCTACTTTCCCTTGAGTTATTCTCTAGTTTAGTTTCCATTTGTTTCATCTGTTCTCTACTTTCCCTTGAATTGTTGTCTAATTTATTTTCCATGAATTGTCTCATCTGCTCCCACAACTGCTCTAGCGTCATTTCCCCTTTGCCGCTGTCTCTACTCTGTTGCTTTTCCACCGTTCGCTCTCCCTCTATTTCTTGTCCTGCGTTATTCTCGACCTCCTCCCTAATTTCCATAATTCCCTCGTCCTTCCTTTGCTCCATGGTTCCCTTGTTTCTATTTTCTCGTCTTTCTCGTATTTTCCTAACTACTTTACTCCTATGGCTACGTAGTATCATCTATATGCTACTCTGTCATCTATCCGACGCTAGCTTTCCCAATAATAATCTAACTAGGCCTGTATTTGCCCTCTGCTCACTTCCAACAAATTACGCAATACACTTATTTCACTCTTTCCCCCAAAATATCACACACAAAAAAAAAATACATATATATATACACCCAAAATATCACACCAGAAATTGAAACATATACACTTTATAATTATTCCCCCAAAATATCATATGCATATATACACATTTATACGTTTTCTATTCATACTTGCCACAGCCTCTCCGAGTCGCCTTCTCTGGTGGTCCCCGTGTTGTCTTCTCTAGTGTTGTCGTGATGTTGCGATGGCTTGGTTCTGTTCCCGCCTTCCAGCGTCGTTCCTCGGCTATGCAGGGCTGAAATGCTCCGTCCGGTCCTCCGCGTTGTTTGGTGCTGTGTTCGCACCCGGGGCCGGTCACTGGAACAGCTGTCTTCCTTCGAGCCCCACGTTGGAAAGCGCCATTTGTGGGTGAATGTCGTTATTGGGTTCCCACGTTGGACGCCATTTGAGGGTGAGTGGTTATTGTGACCACACGTTGGGCGCCATTTGAGGGTGGGTGCGTCTCGATGTTGCGTGAAATTCACTCAGGGTAGCCGAGGTACGGTTGTGGTATAGGTTGGTGTCGGGAATAATACCAAGCCGGCTACTTAAATAAAAGGCAGCGTAAACTTCAAAACTATGAGTTTATTGTCCTATCCACTTGGTAAACCCTAGAATATGTATTTCCGGCTGACATATAATTCAATCGTTGATCGCCTTTTGTATCGACTCTATGGCGGCTCTGAATAAGCTCTATCCGATACTACAAATTCAATACTCTGTCCAGTACACTACGACACGAAGCGAAATAGTAGTCCTGTCGACACCAAACGAAGTAGTTATTCTGCCCTGTATGTAGGGCCGCCGACACGATGCGAACTCGTTTTTATGATCTCCGCTCCGCGGCGGAATAGTAGTCGTCTTGATCTCCGCTCCCCGTCACCCTTATTTATAAAAACCTATCCTACGCTAAAACTAACTATCCTATTGGTTAAAAACTACGTCACTAACTGGCCTAAAATCTATTCCCTATTGGTCCAAAGTGACCTCATAAGCTGGACCAAGATCTCTTCTTATTGGGCGCGAAATATGTCATCTCTAAATTTAAACTTAGGATTTCCCATAGCATCTAGTTAGTTTGTATATCTCACAAGAATACCCGTTCTTTGGAAAACCCAAGCTTGGCAATATCTTTCCCACGGGTCTAGTCCGACTCCGGCTTTATGCTTCATCGAGTCTATACGAAACCCCGCTCAAGGTGGCCCTAAATCTGTCCGATGCTGACAAGTGACGAAACACCTGTGTGGGAAGCTAATTCTAACGAAGTCGCCAGAACATCCCCGCGAATACATGTAATAAAAATATGGAGATATCACTTCCCTAATAAATCGGTCTCTCCCTCTCCTAATTACTGCTTCAACATCAAATATACAAAAAATTCTCTCGAATTTAGGAATTATATAAAAACGAAATTAATAAAATTGTGCCCCTACAATCTTGAGGATGCACGCATGGGCCCTCGAAATGAATAATGTTTTTTATATTTGACTTATTATAAATTAAATTGTAATTGTATATATTTCACCATGTCTATGCGTATATTATGCCTTCGACAATAAAGTTAAAAACAACAAATAGGAATAGTTTAGACTAAGAGAGACCGGTTGTTTGTCGGGATAAAAGATATGGATAAATATACAGGTTTCAACTTACTTGCATAAACATTTAGTAGATTTTTAGGGTATGAACTTCCTGACCCTAGTAATAGAGAGTGAAATTCTGCAGATTTTACTGAGTGATCGCTTAATATGAATAATTAAGACTAAGAGAGAGACCGTTCGTTTGTCGGGATAAAAGATATGGATAAATGTACAGGTTTCAATGTAACCTGTTTATAATTATATAAATATTTTTTACAGGTAGTCGGATTTTATTCAGTAAGAGGAGAAAAAGGAGGAATGGAGTGCAAAGTAGTTCGAAAATAAATAACTTACTTATCGATTACAATAAGCTTATAAGAAATTATTATGGTGTACCACTCCTTTAGGGCTTATTGTATATTAGAAAGAAGAGAAATAAAATAAGAAAAGAAGATAATGAGATTAAAATCATATTCCTGCCATAAATATGTCAAGATAACGTCTTTTCTATAAAGCTTTCATTACAATGTTTAGCTAACTACGAACAAAGCCTCTGACTTCACAAGTTACATTTCTACGTCGCACGCACACACGCATATATGTGTATCTAACACCGTAATTCATAAAGACATCGACACACGAAGTGCGTTGGGACATAAAAAAAAACATCAGTATCTAACTTGAAGATCATAGGATGCATACACTTTTATAACAGACTGTGTAGGAATGATGTTTGGCAACACCGATAAAACACAAAAACCGGTAATACCATTAAGGTGGGAGGGGAAGTAACTCAGTGAACCATAGACAGGGCTACATGGACAACGCACTGAAATACACAATTTATAAGAGTCCAGGGCAGTAATTCATTCATTACAGTGACTAATGGGAATTCACTTACTCCTTCCATTTGACTGAACTTACATATTTTACCCTTGTCCTCATAATATGACAGTCAGAACGACGCCAACCCCATTGAGAGGGACAAACAATACAATGTCTCTTTCTTTTTTTTTAATTTTTAGTAGGATATTTTACGACGCTTTATCAACATCTCAGGTTATTTAGCGTCTGAATGAGATGAAAGTGATAATGCTGGTGAAATGAGTCCGGGATCCAGCACCAAAAGTTACCCCGGAAAACCCCGGAAAAAACCTCAACCAGGTAACTTGTACCTACCGGAATCGAACCCGGGCCACCTGGTTTCGCGGTCAGACGCGCTAACCGTTACTCCACAGGTGTGGACTGTCTCTTTCTTATCCTTGTTTCCTCTTCTCTCTGCATTTCTCCCATTATCTTCCCTTCCACTTCCCACTTTTTTTTCTAACATTTTGTATACCTCTCTTTAAGACTACATTTCTACTCTTTTTGTTTAATATTTTTCACCGTCCCTTTTTCCCTTTCCTATGTTCGTCTATATTGGGGGCTATAAGACAATAAACACTTTTAAAAACAGCTTAAAAGATAACCTTCTTAGCATTTCACTCCAATCATACTGACTTAAACTATCACTGTCTACATTGTTACTCCTTCCTTTAGACATGCATCCTGATAGTGCTGTATTTTCAAAATTGTCTCATAATAATCTCTTTCTATTATCTAACATTATTTGAAATATATTAACATTCTATGTATTTGGCTTAATTCTGCTACAAAGTTTGTATTTCAGTGTTTAATTAATAGTTCATAGTATTTTGTTGTTTAATTCGTAAATACCTCTTATATACATGTGGCTGTTATCTAAATCAAATTCTTGAATTCTTTGTAAGTTCATACATATTTATGTATATATACTTTTTGCTGGTTCAGTCGAAGAGAAGGCCTTACGGCCTTAATTCTGCCAGCTAAAATAAATCATTATTATTATTATTATTATTATTATTATTATTATTATTATTATTATTATTATTATTATTATGATTTGACGTATTTATTTCAGAAATTAAATGGCAGAGAAATGAGGCGAAAGTTAAGTTCAAATCGAAATAATTGGTAAAATAAATGTATCTTGTCCACAAGTAGATCCATCATATTACTTCATAATTTCTTTTCTATCACCAAATTATCAGATCATAACATTTAATGAACGATTACTTTTTAATACTAAGTACTTTTAAAACAGGCTGTAAAAAGTACAGGAAACTTTAACATTTGAGCATAAAGAAACTGATAGAATCATTTAAAACGTCCTATGACGTAGCACATGTATTTCTAGTTCATGTTATCGAATGACGAATGAATGTAACTGTAGATGAATAGATAAATTTTATCCCGTTGTCGCAAAGGTTATTTACCGTAAAATGACGAATGACACAGAGATTATAAATGTTGACCTATTAGAGTTAAGGATGTGAAATATAAGGACGTAGAAAGGACTCAGATCTTTTTCTAAATGTAACGTGAATAATATCCTTGTCTTCTTCAATGTTATAGCTTAAAAGTATTTATTTCAGTCACTGACTTCACAGCATATGTTTAAGGTGCTACACCTTTACATTACATATTATTTAAAAGACGTATGAACGTTTTCGTTGGTCTACGCCAACATCATCAGATACGAAGTACATTTCAGCAATATCAGTGCTCTCTACATAATATCTAAAAATACAAATCATATTTAGTGGCATGAAAAATGAGACATATTAAAAACCAACATTGCTGTGATACACATTGACATTCTATATGACTGCCTTGTCAAACAACCCAACGTATAATACATTGGCATTTATAATAAAACCATATAAACTTGGAAAATATTCAAATAATTACGTGACACAAACCATGATACATACGTTTCTGAATGGTGGAAATATATATATTTTTGTGAAACAGAAATAGGAATATAATAAATGTAATTACTGTAATTTTGCAACTCTTCACATTCATAATACTTTTTACCTTAGTTTTATATTTTATTATTTTTATCACTTTTAAATCATGTCATTTTATTATCTCATATGTGAAGACTAGCATTTATATATATATATATATATATATATATATATATGTAAATCAATATTTTTTGTAATCTATACGTGTATTTTAAGTAAGTGACAATCAAGGCAGTCATATAGAATGTCAATGTGTATCACAGCAATGTTTGTTTTTAATATGTCTCATTTTGCATGCCACTAAATATGTTTTGTATTTGTAGATATTATGTAGAGAGCACTGATATTGCTGAAATGTACTTCGTATCTGATGATGTTGGCGTAGACTAACGAAAACGTTCATACGTCTTTTAAATATGTAATGTAAAGGTGTAGCACCTTAAACATATGCTGTGAAGTCAGTGACTGAAATAAATACTTTTAAGATACAATATAGACTTCTCTGAAAATTAAAAATGAATTGCAAAATTCTTCAATGTTGCAGAATATGACAACGCTATTACAGTAATGTCTGATGTAGATTAAGTGATAGAGACTTCAGTTTGATATTCGGAGAACTAAGATTGCATAATGAGCAAATAGTGAATAAATAAGAATTACACACCTAAGTTATGTCTCAACTTTAAAATATTCCTAAATGGTTCATTATATTGTAAATTTATACAATTTACATCAAATTAATGCTACAACTTTTTCTGTATCTGCAGTTTCAAATTACTAGACTTGTATATCATTCTCAATGCGCTTATGCAAAAGTCTCTTTAAAAGCCGAAATATTACTATCTTACATACCAATTGGAACACTCAGGTAACACACACTTGCAAAAAAATATTTTCTCAACTTCACTCCTTTTTTCATATGAAGGAATTTCTACCACTTAGTCTAAAAAAAGAATCTTATTCAGACGCTTGTAATGCCCCATTTTGATTATTGCGATTCCTTGCTAACTAATGTAAGTTCACTCTTAGCTGAGAGACTACGTGTTCATAATGTGTGCATACGATTCATCTGCAATACTCGTAAATTTGACCATATAACACCTTCCCTCCAATTACTTTCATGGGTGCGTCTGAAGGAACGGAGAACAATACATTTACTGTCTCTTCTATTTAGAATCACGCATACTTCTACTCCGAATTATCTGTTATCGCGCTTTCAATTTCTTACAATTCTTCGAAACCGGCATCAAGCATTTCTTTCTATCCCTCATCATAGAACGTCTTTATACTCATCTTCCTATACTGTAGAAATACCTCGCCTCTGGAGTTCGTTACCTAATGACGTCAGGGACTGCCGGACTTTATCACAATTCAAAATTAAATTGGAAAATTTTGTCTTATTTAATGCTTTTTAGGTATTGCTAGAAGCGTTGATTTGTGTTTTTTTTTACTCTAGATTAAAATTGCAAGTTTCTTATTTATGTTAGTTAATTAGTTAGGATACAATTAATTATGATACTTAATCACTCATTTAAAGTTTGTGTGACTGCAACCTGTGTATATTTTTGTGTGGCTTTACTTTGTTTATAGTGTATTTTCTTCCTTTTTATTTTTATTATTGTATTTGTATTTCTGGTGGCGTGGAAGAGAAGGCCTGATAACCTTAACTACACCAGAATAAATAAATAAATAAATAAATAAATAAATAAATAAATAAATAAATAAATAAGTAAATAAATAAATAAGTAAATAAATAAATAAGTAAAAAAATAAATACGTAAATAACTAAATAACTAAATAAGTAAATAAGTAAATAAATAAATAAGTAAATAAATAAATAAATATTTAAATAACTAAATAAATAAATAAGTAAATAAATAAATAAGTGCATAAATAAGTAAATAAATAAATAAGTAAATAAATAAATAAATAAGTAAATAAGTAAATAAATAAGTAAATAAATAAATAAGTAAATAAATAAATAAGTAAATAAGTAAATAAATAAATAACTAAATAAATAAATAAATGTTTTGAGGAACATAATCTTTTATGCAACAGCGTTAATTTCAAAAGCAACTACAAGTTCCTTGCAAAGAATTAAACCAAGTATACTCTCAATTTAGTTAATTACTTAAAATACTGTTCGTTAATTTGCAACGGTTAAAATATGGCATTTATTTGCATTATAATAAATCCTTCTTTATTCACTTACGCAATTAAATATAAATTCAGTTCATCATCGAAGTAGATGAACATTCAATCGCGCTGTACAAAAGTTGTTGAGTCCTCTTTCTACATACAAAACCTTTAAGACTTTAGAACTTCGTACTGGGTATCATAGCCCGTTAAGTGAAGCCAAACCAGTCCTACCTAATGCATTTTTAATTGTACACACTTGTTAGCATGTTATAGATAGAAGGACAGTTGAGAACTGGACAGACAATCCAAGGCTTCACAGTCTTTCATCGTACACAGCAATTAATGTTTGCTTTACATTGTAATTTTTTTTAAGAGTTAAGAAACGTTGAACATTTTTTTTTCCATGACCTCTAGCTATGAAACGATATGACAATGAGATATTTATACGCTACATTATATCAGAGTATGGAAGCTGGCAGTGCGTTTAATGTGTGAAAACTTCTTTCGTCTTTTTTTATACTGAATGCAATTATTTCCAAGTCGTAAATTATAAAGTAAAGATTCCAGACCAATTCACTCTTTTCTTATCTAACAAAATACCTTTAAACAACTTTGGAAAAAGATTCATTGTATGTTTTGATATCTCTAATTCATATCTGCTCCTTTCAAAGTAAAAAAAATAGACACGGAGTATAAATTTACAAAACATACATAAAAGTATGAAAACAAGGAATATAACATATTTCCCCATTTTCAATATGAATCTGAGTATGTTGAAATAAAAATAAATAAAGTAATATTGCTTCAGTTTTTCTGTTATAATTTATAATATACATCTACTTTAAGGGTTGCAGTCTTTGACCCATTCCTTCCACCCTCTTCTGAGGATATTGAAGCGATTCTAGGCCTATGCATTCACGTGTACCGGTAGCTGGACTTCTGGTCTTGCGACCATGTGAACACTCATCATTAGGCTTCGTATTCCAGCTACCTAAAGACTGAAGTTAAAGACACATTGAGTATATAGTATGCCGAACACAGGTAATGCAACGGATAAGGATATAAACAAACAGGTCGTCGCTGCGTGTTCGTGGGGTACAGCCAACTCCCGACATTCTGAAGCTGTACTAGTGAACACATGCTTGAGCCGTAATGTTAATTTTCGTCGTGATCTTTGCAGTGAATAATAACGTGCATTCGTAAGTTACGGAACTTGAATATATGCGGATGTAACTTAAAATGATTTTATATTCCAAGGGATTCTTTCAATAGCACATGACGTTATTGGTGCATGATGTAGTACAAGATATTGTCTGATATTTTTTCGTGCTTCATTAGGATATTGCATGTTGTTCTTCACCCACTAATTTTATACGTATCTTTCTATAAATTCCCTAAAAAAGTAGATTATTTAATTTATTAATTGGAATGTTATTGCAGTGTCTTTCAGTGCACTGTTTTTGTCACTTTTAGGTTTATGTTACACAATTTATATGTAATGTTCTCTATATTGAGAGTGAAAATATTAGTTCAAATATCCTCAATTATGCACTGCAATATTACACGCTTGACCGTCATACCTAAGTGATTTTAGATCTGCAATGAACCTTCAATCAGCCACAAAGATGAGGTTATTAAAATAATACGACTAGTAAGAGCAGTAATCGATAAGACTACTCACTATGACTGCGTCCAGATTTTGACATCCTAGAGGAAGAGGGCAGAGGATACGTAACTATTTTGTATACGAACGTACCTGTACCTGCGCTGTGACGTCACATATACTTCGAATGAGGCAACTTCATTCCAGTTTATAGTTAGCTGGAATACGGACCCTACTCATCATTAACACTAATTGTTATCACATTGAAAGCAAAACGTAAATAAGTAGGTTTGTTTTAAAACACTCTACATGGAGTGTTACGTCGTTTCGGGCGTCCTGGATCCAAACTTGTCTTTGTCTATGCTTTTTTGTCGTATACCTAGGTATACTTCTAGTTTTCCACTTTTGTTTTAAAACACTCTACATGGAGTGTTACGTCGTTTCGGGCGTCCTGGATCAAAACTTGCCTTTGTCTATGCTTTTTGTCGTATACCTAGGTATACTTCTAGTTTTCCACTTTTTGTAACGAATTATACACTTTAGGATAACTGAGAACCGTGATAACTGGACACCTGTCTGCAAACCTTTTCACTTGGTCAGAGATAGTGACCACAAATATAAAATCATGCTAGTGTATAGTAAACAGAGAAACATCCATTGCAATCACGATCACTACATAAGAAATTCTCGCTCGCTCGTATTGACTCTCAGACACAGCAGAAAACTCTCAAGTTTTCTACGCAGCAAGTTTGTCATTCATTACAATCTATTGTGTACAACACTAAACTTATCTTTGTCGATCTGTTGTCGCTCGTAATACAGCAATATTGTCGCAATTCGCTATAAGATACACACCGTATTCTAATGTCTAATGACATCTAAACTCTGCTAAGGTCGAGGTGATAAGATCGAAGATCAAACCTACAAATTCGATCATTTATGCCATGTTTCAGACAACGTTAATGACTATTGACCAAACTTTAATTCCTGCTTAATTACTTGCGGTTACGTCATTACACTTCCATAAGTAACCTTATCTTACAAAGACACGTTTTCTTTGTCAGTCTATTCGAGTCAATCGATATAACATACATAAGACATTAATAACGTGGGTCCAGCCATAACTCAATTAACTGGCGGTTTCTCAACAAAACGTCGATATTGAGCAAACCTGAATTTGGAAAGACGGAGTGATTTTGAGAAATGTTTTCTACGAGTATTTCAGATGCCCCTAACATTAGGCTATACTTCCATTATTCTCCATTATCTCTTTATCGCTATTTTATCATCTCTAAACAGTCCATTCAGTTAAAAAAACACATAGTCTTCAACTCCTCCGTCCTCAAGAATTAATCATCAATCAGTGGTGAAGCTCATAAGAGACTTTTAAGGCTTAACCTCACCAAAATAATTGAGTTATTATATCTAGTAACATTAGGCCTACAAGTTAGTAATAAGATATATCGTAATACTTGATCTAACTCCGATTCTTCCATAAATTAAGTTCACTGTTGGCAGTCATTCCAGGATGCTGAGTTCAGTACGAGACTTGTGGCAAAAGCCTCTAAAGGCATAGCTACGACCTTAAATCGCAAAATTGAGATGGAACCGGAGAGGGGATATCGATTCGCTACATCTCCGTACGAAACGAGGCTAGCCTTCCGTCACAATAATACGTCACGCTGTATTGGAGTTCTCTGAATGCACTGCGTTGTTGAGTGTTATTTTAATCAAAAGTGCATGCTTGTGTGTGTTACATATTAATTTTGTGTAAAATGGCTCATACTGAGAGAACATTGAGGTAATTATTTGTAGAATTAAGAGAGAAACCGTTTTCAAGTTTGACGTTTGAAACAAAATGTGCTTATAAAAATTGGAGATCGACACCAGAATTACATATAAAATAGTGGGTGGAGAAAAACAAAATATAATTTTTCAATTTTCATGTTATAAGAAATTAAGGGTTCAGAACCACAGTGGGCCAAGCGCCATTTACTAAAACCGTAGAAAACAAGGGTTAAAATGAACTTATTATCATAATTCAATGGAAATATATAGCAAGTAATATTGATTTGATTTGATTTATTGATATAGTTCACAAGTACAAAGCTTAATAATATAACAAAAGATCTATAAACAAATGTAGTTCTACATACTAAAAATACAATTTCCTAGACTCATTATTTTATCGCAAATCTAAAAAATTTATTGGTTCAAACTTGCACTTACGTCTGGTTTTAGTGCATGTTTAAACCAATCGTGATAACCATTAAGACTTTAAACCTTATTTATCTATAGCAAGTAATATAAAGTATACACATTAAAACTAAATATGTCAATCTTCATTAAACTATGGTATTCACTTAACTTTAACCCTTGCTTTCTCCGTTTCTACTAAATGGCGCTTGGTCCACTATGGCTCTGAACCCTTCAAATATCCTTGGCTAACAGGGTGCTCTCAGACAAATAAGTTAGCTACATTGTTATACCTGTATTCTGTTTGTGGGTGAAAATGAGTGGTCATGATCACCTTGTGGGGTCTGTCACAAAAAAAAAAAATGTTGATAGAAAAGCCGAGAAAGATCTGTTGTATAACAAGATAGTCTATAAGATAAGAAGATTTTTCAGTGTACCATGTATATATTACCTTAGCTTCACCACTGTCATCAACATAACAAATTTGAATATTCCAGTGTTCTGGAAATTTCCGCTATCCAACTTTCACCGTAGGAATCCAATAGAGTTGGTTTCTTCTCGATGGTGTATTAGTTACCATATCAGCACTGCATCCGAGAATCATGGGTTTGAACCAGCTGAAGGTGAGGGATTTTTAAGGTCTATAAAACTGCTTAGTATTGCTGCCTTCGGAAGATAAGTAGAGCAAATGAAAAGGCTCTAGATTCTAGACAAAATTTACCGGTCATCTCTCATGCATATGGAAATGTGGAGGTTGCACAACTAGTCCCTTATAAGTAGCCTAGCGATACAGAGGTACTTTTCGGGCGGACAGTAAAGCATCTCAAAGCATTTCAGCCCAAGAACGATTTCTGTGCACTCGTTATGAAATGAGTTGCTTGCCGGTTGTGATACTCGGTTAAGCCGGCCTCACCGTCTACTGTGGTCTGTCATACCTCATATTACATCTAAGATGAACCGTCAGGTTCCCGTCAGGAAAAGGGAAAAACTTGTGGGTTCCGGTACCTCTTTTACAGATTTTTTAGTAGTTTAGAATCCACAATCACTGTTTTCTGAAATTGTCTGCAGAAGCCGTAACACCCATCATTACAGATGACCGATACGGCACCGCACAAATACAGTTGGTATCCTATTTTTCTAGACGAGATGATAATGTGTATGTGTGTGTATTTATTCACACTGTAAATGAGTATATATCCGGTGGCAATGGTAACTAATTATACTCAATAATGACAATAATAAATACACTAATAAAAAATACAATTATAATAAATTAATAATAATAATAATAGTAGTAATAATAACAGTGGTAGTAGTAGTAGTAGTAGTAGTAGTAATAATAATAATAATAATAATAATAATAATAATAATAATAATAGGAAGCATCCTAAATTAAATGAAGCACGATCACTTAAAATAACATTTAAAGTAAATCTAGTTTGTATCTTAACCCTAAGTTCGGACTAAAACCCACGAGTATGATATGGTCATACATGCACAAGTATCTTTCAGCATTATATTCTTTTCGCTGTCAACTCACTCAGTGCATTGGAACTACGAAACATTTCACTGATTCTATCCTGATTTTACTAACACTTCAAAAACATTTCAATGTTCAAATACTTTGCACTGCCACTATAAATTATGTAACTTCACTAACAGAAACACACTTCACTTACACAACACATTTCACTGACACAACACACTTCCCACTTCATTGACACAACACACTTTTTCACTGATACAACACTTCAAATAACAAAATATCAATTACATCCTTTAAATAGTGTGCATAATACGTCTATATTACCGTCTATTAGTAAAGTCTTTAAGCCTATTTTTAAATACATTTTTGGTTACTGGTAAACCCTTCAGTAAGACTGCAGGTAAAGCATTCCAGTCCCTGATGGTACGATTGAGAAAAGAAAACTTTCCAGTGTAAGAAAACTTTCCAAGGAATTGTGTAGTGCTACTGGAATGAGGAGGGAAAAATTTCAGAACTCGGAGAAAACCCCTCAAATTCTTGGATCTGTCCACTGCAAACTCCGCCATCGCTGAGGTTTAAACTCAGATCCCATGTAGTCATAAGCCAGCTCTCTGCCGAGTTACCAAAGCAGCCAATATGATCTCAAATTATTTTAAATACAGTAAATAATTCAATTCTCTGACGTCAATGCCATTCCCATTACCAACAATGTTTCTAATTTGATCTCATAATATATTCGTATTATTTAGGCCTGCAAATAACAGAGGACAGAGTTAAGTGGACTTCCTGTGTTCTGAAACAGGCAGTAAATTATTTTCTAATTTCAATGTACAAGGCGACACTAATTCTAACACACGTGCTGGTGTAATTTCCTACGCCCTTCACCTGCCGAACGATGACATAATGCGTTACACTAGAGAACGGCTCAGCCTTAGCTCAGTCAGATAAGCAAGTCTCACCAAACCGACAGAAACAACATACTATTAAGTTATAGTGGAAAACATGGCTTTACAATAGTTCTCTGCAAGACCCCAGCTGCCATTCTCATTCCAGCATCATTGTATTATCGTTTTGTATAGCGAAATTGAATATCAATTACATCACAACAAGATCAGAAACTGATAGGCCTAATAATTAGTCTAAATTGATATTTAATTACATAAATGAATAAACAGCAATCGAGTAATGTAATGCATATGAAACATTGTAATATATTCTAATTACTAGGTAATCCAGTGTTATTTTTAAGCTACATAATACTCTATTCCTCAAAATTTCCGCTAGGAGAGGATACTACCAATTTCAAGGAAATATAAAGTAAACTTTCTTACTTACTGGCTTTTAAGGAACCCGTAGGTTCATTGCCGCCCTCACATAAGCCCGCCATCGGTCCTGATCCTGTTGAAGATTAATCCAGTCTCTATCATCATATCCCACCTCCCTCAAATCCATTTTAATATTATCTTCCCATTTACGTCTCGGCCTCCCCAAAGGTCTTTTTCCCTCCGGCCTCCCAACTAACACTCTATAATGCATTTCTGGATTCACCATCCTTCATCTGACATAATTAGGAACATTAAATCTAGACGTTTGAGATGGACAGGGCATGTAGCACGTATGGGCGAATCCAGAAATGCATATAGAGTGTTACTTGTAAGGCCACAGGGTAAAAAAACTTTGGGGAGCCCGAGTTGTAGGTGGGAGGATAATATTAAAATGGATTGGAGGGAGGTGGGATATGATGCTATGGACTGGATTAATCTTGCTCAGGATAGGGACCGATGGCGGGCTTGTGTGAGGGCGGCAATGAACCTCCGGGTTCTCTAAAAGCCGTAGTAAGTACAGTATTATTATTATTATTATTATTATTATTATTATTATTATTATTATTATTATCAGTAGTAGTAATAGTAGTAGTAGGTTAGTAGAGGACTGGTGGCAGTGGTGGTAGGTGCAGTAGCGGAGGTATTAGTATTGACTTTATTAATGATGCATTATAAGTATTAAGTATTGTTAAAGTGTTGTATATTGTTGGTAAAATTACATGTACAAAAATACAATCTTAATTATTTCCTGAAGGAGTCTTTCTCGGTATCATAACTTAAATACTCGGTCACAATATGACAACACGCTAGAAATACCACTGCACACATCATCTCCTTATTCTTCGTCTTTCACTGTTGCTACTTCTCGTCACTGGAATTCTCTGCCGCCTGAAGTCAAGGGCTGCCGAACTTTAATTTCCTTTAAATGTAAATTAGAAAAGTATCTTATGATGAGTTGCCAGACCTAACGTGTTGCAAATGTGTTCCACTGTATTTATTATTATTTTTTTATTATCTAAATCGTGTTTATTTATCACTTAACTCCAATATGTATTCCACTGTGTTGTTTTTTATTATTAATCTGTTTTTGTGTACATTTTATTCAATTGTCGGTTTCTGATTTAATTGTGTAAGTCCTATTTAATTGTAATCTAATACTGATATATATATACTAATGTGTTTATTTTAATTTTTACTGTGTACATTTTTCTTTTTTTATTGAATTATCGGCTTCTGTTTTTATGTGATTCGCATCTGATTCCAACAAATTAATATGTATTTCACTATGTTTATTTTTATTTTATGAGGTAAATTTTATGTAACTACCTCTTTTGATCTCATTATGTAATCAGTATGTAATTACTTAATTCTGATCAAGTTTTATGATCAACTGTGTAAGCAAGTTTTAACCCTGGTTGAGTGTAAGAGAAGGCCTTAAGGCCTTAACTCTTCCAGGTTAAATAAAGCCATTATTATTATTATTATTATTATTATTATTATTATTATTATTATTAAAAACTCGTGCTCAGGGAGTTATCTAAACAAACACTTAACACAAATAAAGATAATTATTTTACACAAAATGGGTCAAGGAAAGGAAAAAAATTATAGGAATAAATTTACTTTAAAAATATAATTTCAATTTTAACAATTTAATGATACAAATACATATATTAAATCAAAATACATTCTTTAAAAATTAAATTCCTAATGCTATTTTTCAAATTTCTGATACTAAACTTTTCCAAATTTGGGTATTTTCAATTATTTTATTATATAATCTTGGACCAAAGTAGGTACCATGGCTAAGAGCTGTGCTTGTGAAACACTTTAGTTCCTCTAGTCGTATAAAATCGGATCTTTTAGTTCCATATTTATGATGATACAATTTGAATTTATTGCCATTTTTATGTATAAAGTTTAATAAGGCAATATAATAAATCTATTTACTTTTCAAAACATTAAAATCAGCGAACAAAAGCTCGGATGAATAATCAATTGGTTTATTAAGACATATTTTAATTATTCTTTTCTGAATAAGTATTAGTGGAGTGAGATTAGAATTACAAGCATTTCCCCACTCTAAAATTCCATACTGGAGAATGGATTGAAATAAAGCTAAATAAATAAGACGTAAAATATTAACTGATAAACATGACCGAAGTATAACAAAGATATAAATTGTTTTACGTAATCTATATAATTTATAAGCTATAAAATATTCATTAATGATAGTAAGATAGATTAAATTGCCACTGTCTATCCTTGTAAGTACAGCACGCTTCGTCACTGGCAGTGGAGATTCAGTGTGTTAAATTTCGGCCGTAAAATCTATCGACTTCCACATTACATTATAGTTGTAATTTATTAGTTTATCTTATACACTGGATTACTTCTCTATAGATAGAATTTAATCCTAGGCTTACGGTCCATTTCATTCAATTAATGGACGACTTTAGTTTTAACACTTTTGTCGCTTTCCAAGTTGCTTGGATACATTTGGTTGCTAAGCTAATTTATTTAACGGTTTCGCGCTGGCTTGTTTTAGCCGCTAGCCTATGTCGTAATAAGAAAATTGCTCAATCTACAGGTATACTAAACGCATGCGGGGGAAACGAATTAGAGGGTAACAAAATATTCGATGAAAATAACTCAAGAGTTGATAAATCTCTCACCCTTCTGATAATAAATTTTATCCGATGGCCATCTCTAATCCAAGCCATTATTCTTCCGAATTAGCCTGGACTTGGTTCATTCTCTGCCGGCCTAATAAATTTTCAGTCGTATGGTAACATCTGCCGACCTCTTATTGGTCTCTATAGCAACGTCCAGCCGGTGATTCCTAGAAAGCTCTGCGAACCACTTTACTTCCATAACACTGTATTAAGAAGGAAGGCTTTTGGGCCAGGTTTCCGAGTCGTCGTTTACGCAAGGTCGGTTCCTGTGTTGTAATTTATATCCACATTTTCTTTTTATGTGCTTCCTCAGTCCACATTAAGGACAACGGTAGCACTTTCTGAGAGCGACTTCACCCATTATATCGGTGGCTATAAAACTGAATGTCTGATTCCATTGTGTGAAATTTTAATGCCTGCCCTTAGCATTGGCCAAACACTCAAGAGTGAGTGAAATTAGACATAAAACAAAAGCTCAGCTTTCAATTATGTGAATGACAATCCAGATGACTATGTAGTGTTTTAGTAGGTATAGACTATTTTGAACGAAGGAACTGCCTTCAAAACGTTCACTTGGTGACGAAAGAGAGAAAAATACGTGAGAGATGCTTTATAATTAAAGACTGTACAGCCACCGGCGTAGCTCAGTCGGCTGAGATGCTTACTTGCCGATTTGAAGTTGCGCTGAAGCGTGGGTTCGATTTCCACTGAGACTGATTATTTAGTTGGTTTTTTTTTTAAGGTTTTCCTCAACCGTAAGTCGAATGTTAGATAGTCTATGGCGAATTCTCGACCTCATTTCGCCAAAATATCATCTCATTATCACAAGTCTCATCGACGCTAAATAACCAAGTTATTGATACTAAAAGAAAAGACTGGATATGAAAAAGGCTGTAAGTGTCGAAGAGAAACGTCCTAACAAACTGTTTTTTTTTTTTGTAACAAGTAACGTACGGTAATATCACAGTCTAGTATATACAGTTACGAAGCTCAATACGTAGTAAATATGCATCCATAAATAGTTGCTAACCACTAGGATCGCTAATATCGCCTCATTATATACAATTCCCGACATCATTTCGTCAAAATATCATCTCATTATCACAAATCTCATCGACGTTAAATAACCAAGTTATTGATACTAAAACACGGAAATTCTACTTGAAGCAATTAAAGCGATAGGGTTGGAAGTAAATCCCGAAAAGACTAAGTATATGATTATGTCTCGTGACCAAAATATTGTACGAAATGGAAATATAAAAATTGGAGATTTATCCTTCGAAGAGGTGGAAAAATTCAAATATCTTGGAGCAACAGTAACAAATATAAATGGCACTCAGGAGGAAATTAAACGCAAAATAAATATGGGAAATGCCTGTTATTATTCGGTTGAAAAGCTTTTGTCATCTAGTCTGCTGTCAAAAAATCTGAAAGTTAGAATTTATAAAACAGTTATATTACCGGTTGTTCTATATGGTTGTGAAGCTTGGACTCTCACGTTGAGAGAGGAACAGAGATTAAGGGTGTTTGAGAATAAGATGCTTAGGAAAATATTTGGGGCTAAGAGGGATGAAGTTACAGGAGAATGGAGAAAGTTACACAACGCAGAGCTGCACGCATTGTATTTTTCACCTGACATAATTAGGAACATTAAATCCAGACGTTTGAGATGGGCAGGGCATGTAGCACGTATGGGCGAATCCAGAAATGCATATAGAGTGTTAGTTGGGAGGCCGGCGGGAAAAAGACCTTTGGGGAGGCCGAGACGTAGATGGGAAGATAATATTAAAATGGATTTGAGGGAGGTGGGATATGATGGTAGAGACTGGATTAATGTTGCTCAGGATAGGGATCAATGGCGGGCTTACGTGAGGGCGGCAATGAACCTCCAGGTTCCTTAAAAGCCAATAAGTAAGTAGGCCTAAGTATTGATACTAAAAGAAAAGACTGGATATGAAAAAGGGTGTAAGTGTCAAAGAGAAACGTCCTAACAAACTGTTTTTTTTTTGTGTGTAGCAAGTAACGTACGGTAATATCACAGTCTAGTACATATATACAGTTACGAAGCTCAATACGTAGAAAATATGCATCCATATATAGTTGCTAACCACTCTAGGATCGCTAATATCGCCTCATTACATACAATGTTCCTAGCACCCTTACAACTCAAGCTTCGTGATTGTATATACTAGACTGTGGTTATATGATACATTTTGCACATCGATGGGAGAATGTAGGTTGTAAATAAAATTATAATGGAACTTAACCTCCTTTCTTACCGGATTGATCAAGGAACATACTTTGGAAAAACCAGTTGTTTTTATGTTCAGTCTTCAATTTATTTGAAATAGATGTATGTGGTTTAATACCAAATACCAGCTACTACTGTATATTGTAAAAATCTACTACTCTGCCATACTATGGAAAGGCCAAAGGAAAGATTAAACACAGTGAGGGAGGAAAAATAAAAGGAAAAGAATGGATGTTAAGAAAGGAAAGAATGTAACAAGTGATATGAAAAACTGAAAAACAGAAAAGGAAAATTGAAATAAAGAATGGGTGAAAGAATAAAAGAAACAAAGAAAGAAAAGAATGGAAAAGTATAACCTCTACCAAAAGTTTAAGGATACCTCTCCATAAGTGATGATTCACGCCTGTTCTTATACTTAAGTGAAACCCTCTGATGTTTAGACAGGGACAAAATGCCTGTGAAAAATGAAGTTTTTACTGCAAATCCAAATTGTCTATCTTCCAACCTGTGAATTATATAACAATGTTTCTGTTACGAAACTTATTGGAAAATTGTATATATTGTAGGAAAAAAATAATTACTCCAGAATGGATAAATATATAGGAGTAAAGAATATATAAAAGTAAATACAGGCAGAAGAAAAAGAGTTAAATGAGTCCGAAAATTTAAGTACAAAGGAAAGATTGAAAGACAATTATGAAAGAATAACTCAAAATTAAATTAAATGTACGATGAGAAATAAAGAAAAGATGAATATTAAAGAAGACATGAAAGAAAAAAAAAGAAAAATCAGAAGAGGGAAGAGATGAGGGAGGTATATGATGAATAATAAGGTCCAGATTATGAAAAAATAATCATTGGAAAATAGCAATTATTAATGAAGCTATGAAATGGTGCATTAAGAACGAAAACACAGCGCGCATATTTAGTGACACCCCAGCTGCACTTCACTGCATCGCTGACAAGTACAACCGTCACCCATTAGCGATAGAGGCAAGGGAATTACTTGAAAAGTACGCGCAGCACATATGCCTCACTTGGGTCCGTGGACACAATGGTGTAAGAGGAAATGAAAGAGCTGATGAGCTAGCGAAAGCAGCAGCATCCAGCAACGAAACTCCGACATACAATTTACAACCATTATCATATATCAAGAAACAAATACGACAACAGACTCATCAAAACTGGAATATTAGATGGACGACAAGCACAACCGGATCACTAACAAGAGACACCTACTTCCCAACAATCCCCGACCGACTCAAAAGCCATCACTTCAAACCTACTTTCGTAACAACGCAGTTTCTTTCTGGACATGGGAAATCTGGAACTTACTTCGATAGATTCAACATTCCAGCAGACATCGACTCTACATGCTCCTGCCGCGAAGACCTTCACAGTGTGAAACACCTTCTATTTGACTGTCCTATTATTGAAGCAAAGAGATTTCAAATAAAGACACATTTGTGGACTGTAACACCGAATATAGGACTCCACTATGTGAAGTGATCAAAAAACCTTGTTGCTACAGACAATTTATAGACTTGCTAAACTTTATATTTAAAAGACTGTAGATACATATTTCACCATTATCTGTGTAAAAATAAGTAGTATAGATAAGTAATATACCGTATAATAAAAACTAAAACCCTAGCATACCGCTTGGTGAATTAGGGTTCTTCTCCGCGGTTATTTAATAATAATAATTGGAAAATGGAAGTGCTCAAGACGCAGAATTGAATTGGAGAGGGAAAAGATGAATGAGCATTTCGCGACAAATGAAGTAAGCCCTACTTCTCTGTATGCAGGACACATAATGAGTAAATTTATTCAGAATCCATCTACTCCGAACTGAGTCAATGGGGCAGTCAGAGTACTCCGTTGTGTGCACTGTCAATCTGGTAAGGGTGCAGTCCATACAAGTTTGGAATACAATTTGTCAGAGCCATCTCGTGACGCGTGTCTGGACTAATATATATGATCCTATAAACATCACAAAATCGGCCAGCACGCGAACAACTAGGTACGAACCAAATCTGTCTGTCGTGACGGATCGGAAAGTGTGTACAATGTTTAAAAATTCATTTTTTTTCGAAACAAGATTCAATATTGTACAAGAAAATAAAAATTCTGCATGGCATAGGCTGATGTATGTTTGAATATTTCAGATATTTTCATTTAGATTACGCCTATCATTAAAAAATAAACATTTCAGGAAAGAGAGCATCCACTAACTTTTGATCGTTTTCAGTACCGGTACTCTAGGGATACATCAAACGATGGAGATAAAAGTATACATAGTACTTAGGCCGTGTCTCAAAGCTACATTTTCAGCTGAAGTGAACTAGATTGTTGACTAAATAGCCGGATGTGACGTCAGAAGTTATTATCCAAAGCTACATAGTGTATAGCAATCAAGTCCGTAGTAGCTAGTAAACGAAAATGCTTGCTTGATTGTTGACTTGTTCACTAAACAAACATGGATACCTCATCAGCAATTGGGTTTATGAAACCTGAAAATGCTTTGGAAGTGAAATAATGTAAATGAATCGGTCATTGCAGAAAGGGGATAAGTCATAAAATCTTACTTTTAAGATAATCAATAAAAACTGTTTTCTTCTTCCAATACTGGAGTAATCATTATAAACATTTTTCTTACTTTATTTATGAATAGTGAAGTATAATACATCATGTTAGACATCTGACATCTCAAACACTTTTGTTTAAAGTTGTTTAATCGAACCATGACTTATCCCCTTTCTGCAAGGAATTGTTAAATAAAAAAGAAAAAAATATATATAAATTACAATTTTGGGCTAATGTAATATTTGAAATAAAACTAAATGTTAATAATTACAATGATAACGATGTTTTTGTGTGTAATTACGAAATTACTGTCACCATTTACATAATTATGTTTGCATTTTAATCATTATCCCTACTACAGAAATGTACCAATATATATCAAAATATCATCAGTAGTAACTGATTCTACAGAAAATCTGTTGTGTTTGCCTGGTGGATCAAGGTATTGTATTGGTCTGGCACATATACCCTGTCTGTCTTCCTTAGTTTGCGCTTCACTACACCAAAGTTGCGGTCACAGGGAAGAAATGAATGGCCTCGTGAAAAATAATGAACGATTTTGTTAAATCTCCCCATTTGGGTCAGTGTAAGCAGCAATCGAATTAAGGTACGATTTTTATTTTGCCCTCCACAGTTATCAGAGAAAAGATACAATTCCTTGACTGAAGAAGGGACATTATTTTCAATGTAGTTCAGAAGGAGCACACTTCTATACCTTCATGATAGGAATAGAAGTGCGCCATGTGGTCTTTGAAATTGTGAATGTTGAAAATTGATGACCCAAAGTTGCGTCTAAACAAACAATGAGTAGTTTCTTATCCACATTGTTGTCCTGTCGTACGGGCTGCTACAGACTTCCTAATGGAATTGACGTTCCAATGCCTCCAGTTTATTTTTCTTATTTACATTTCTGCGGTAGTTAATTTCATTGCGTTTACGTTTTACCACTAATAACACAGTTTTCTTCCCCTGGGTCACTTACTACTTCTAGCTTATCTGTTATTTTCCTTATCAGCTGATGGGCGCGTAAAGTATTAGATCGGGGCACTCAGTTGCGTCACGTCGTCAGTCAGTGCAGAAAGAAGGTAAGTCGCTGACTTGTCCCCTTTCTGCAATGACTGCGCTCCTTATGGTACTCTGGTTTGCGTTGAGAATGAGCAAATTTGTCCCATTTCTGTATGGAAATGTGTGTCTAGGTCTGGAGAAAGCAATGGCACTCTAAACTCATTTTCGCGTTTTTCATGACTTATCCCCTTTCTGCAATGACCGATTCAAATATAATGCAGAATAACACGTTAACTTTGAACGCTGACATTGTTAGTACCTTCTGTACAATGTTTTAAACATTATTGTAATATATTAATAATTAATATATTAAGCCCTTATTTTTTCCACATAACTCGTAATGAAACTGCATTAGGACACTGCCTTCTTAATTCAGTGCTGCACCGTGATGTCATGGTTTTCAGAAAAATAGTCTATGAAGAAGGCCATGTTTCAAGCATACATTTCCAAAGCTCCCTAGAGTGTAGTTTACAAGTCGCCTAGTTGCTAGTCACTAGTGTGTAGTATGGACTTGAGCTTTGAGACACGGCCTAACTAAATTTTACCACAGGTGCTCAAAATGAGAACCATTCACAGCCAAATAGTATCCCAGTCTGTCACGAAAACAGTCCATTGTAGATATGAGATGGAACAGATGTCATGTAACTGTGAGAAAGACATTGGACTGTATCCGTGATAAACTGGGACATTGTTTGTCTGTGAATAGTTCTCATTTTGAGCATCTGTTTTGAAGTTTGATTGATCATAGTGTTTGGCCTACTCAACATGATTTTACATATTTATTTGTCTCAAGTTTGAAGTCCAGGAAACAAGTTTAAGGGGTTAGGTACAGCTTACAGCAGTAAAATTTTGGAAATATTCAACATTTCTTTCCTCCATTACTGTATCTTGTACTATAATGAAAATTAGTAAGTATAAAACACTGTCCTTCTGCTATATGAAAAAAAATATTTTTACGATTAAAAAAATTATTTACATTTTTTTTTTTTTTTTTTACAAAATTCATCTACTGTGTAGTGATGAAGCTTTTTCCACATAACTCAAAAACTATCCAACATTCTGCGATGAAATTTTTTGTGTATATTTATGCATGTCATATCTACAATATGTTGCGAGATCACTTCTCTAACGTTGATAGATTGTCTGATAAAAAATAAGTTCATTTAAAGGATGGTCAAATATCAATATTTTAAAAATATATCATTTATTAACGACTGTAGTTGAAAGAGCATGATATTGTAAACATGAGTTTCAGCAATAAAATAAAAGAGAGAGAAAATGAAAAAGTTAACAAATTTATGAGTTATGAGGGAAAAGCTTCATCTCTGCACAGCGAACTGCCATCCTGTGAATATCATTTTGAATCAGACTGTAGCGAGCTTGAAACACTTGGACACGTGCTTGGACAATGCCCCAAAGGCGAGCTGCTGATCAATGCTAGACATCATCGTGTACGACATGCTTTGGCGACATCGTTAAAAACTTTAAATTGGGAGATTCATGAGGAAGTGCATTGTATATCATCAGATGGTTCTTTTAGACGGGCAGACATTATTGCTATCAACGGACGCTTAAAACGGGCTCTTGTTCTTGACCCTGCTACCCGTTTCGAAATAACCTAAATCAGGGCACCGAAGTTGATATTGAGAAGAAGTCTATATATGAAACTTGTTTGCCGTATCTTTCTCAAAAGTACAACGTCCCTCTTAAACAATGATCCGTCATTGGTTTGCTGTTTGGCAGTAGAGGTTCAATTACAAAATTCACATGGAATTATCTTAAGGAACTTCACATTCCTTTTGATTATGTAATGTCTATTCTTATAAATATTATCAAGGATTCTCTTCAAATATTACATCACCATCTCTATTTCAATTAATCAACTTATATTTGCCTTCAACAATTAACTTTCTTTTTTCTTTAAAGTATCACATCACATTATATTGTACATGTTTATTGTATTCAGGACCCTTGTGGTTACTCAAATTCTTTGAGCTGATGTCTATAATTTAGAAATTTATTATGAATAATTTTTTTAATCGTAAACATATTTTTTCATATTGCAGAAGGACAGTGTTTTACACATACCAATTTTCATTATTGTACAAGATACAGTAATGGAGGAAAAAAATGTTGAATATTTACAAAAAATTACTGCTGTAAGCTGTACCTAACACCTTAATGAATAGTTAAAAGACATTAAACGGGTGAATAGATAAAATTTCTACACAATCATACGTAAAATTTAATATAGATTCGGAATATGTACATTTTAACATAAAGTGCCATTTAAAAAAAAAAATAAAGTTTACCGTCACATCCTGTATGTCTGAATAACTAATTTTTTTCGAATATTGTATGGTTTATATCAAACAGCTTTTCTATAAAACCTTTTTTTGTGAAATGAAATTTCAAGAAGTTATGAGTAATGTATCATACTTTTTGAACACTCTGTATGTAAATGTAAAAAAAATGAAATCAGTAATATATTCTGAAAAAAAAAATAGAGGAGGAAAATTCGCTATGATTCAATAGGTACATTGTTTAAGATAAATAATATAAAACATACTGGCAACCCACATTCTTAAAAACATATAAAAAAGCGTGACATTTCTGTTACAAAATTAAAATAAAATTGTATTTTATTTAACGTGACTTACTCATGAGTCATAACTACAAAAAGTCTCGTCTATATCTGTAACTTTAATGTAGCCTACTTCTCAAAATACATTTATCTTCGCCCGTCTTATATCACGCCTTTATCTAATTGTGATAAATATCTCCTGCAAAACAGACATAAAATACATATTTAAAATGACGACAAAAGCTCACAAATATTCAAAATATATACATATATGTTTTCACTAACCTTTATGAGTCACACGATGGTTTCCATGGCAGCAGAAGACGTTACTGATGACCCACGTGGTGAACATTATTCTTTGATGTCCAAATTCAGTCACAGGAAAAGAGTGTATTTTCTATGTCCTATATTGTTCACATCTCGGCACGAATTACAGTACATAACACACTTTTCTTCTCAACTTGTTAGTTGCGTCACTAATAACACACAAACCTCCGATTTCACAATTTCAATGTTAGCATTTCGACACAGTTCACTTAATCCACTTTTGATACGTTTAATATTTGCCACATGACATGTTTCACTTTTCCATATTAAATTCATTAACTCTACATTCACATTGCTAAAAGTGCCAATCCATGTTGCAGAAAAATGGTACGTGATAGAGAAAATTTGAGCTCAATTCTGTATTCAGCATCCCAAGAAATTATAGATGTAGCATGTATTTTTAGAAAAGTTTTTGTGGCCCTTAATTTTGCAGGCCTATGTTTTCTACCTTCATTAGTTGGTAAGTTGATTCCAGCGAAATTCTACAGAGCAAAGGAGCCACCTACATGTATTTCGAAATTTGGCATACAATATGATTAATTGATGTTAATTATGGTGGTGACTGTGACGTTATTGCTGGAGGTGATAGTGATGATAGTGGTATAATCATGATAAGTATTATAGTGATAGTGATGGAGTTGTGATAAAGATGTACTGATAATGAATAGAATGGTAGCAGTGATAATGGTAGTCATAATGATAAAAATGGTAATGACAGTAGTAATAGAGATAGTAATGGTGATGATGTCTAGGCTTAAGATTTCCAAGATATATCATAATTTTATCCTGGTTCCTTTTCACAAACTTAATTTAAACTAAACGCATTTCTAGCTTTTGTGAACAAGATAGCACGGTTTTTATTGGAAATATACTTGGCCTAAATGCATAAAATCAAAAAATAGTAGAAAAGCATAATTTGATTATATTAGAATAGCTTCTACAGGTTTCGAAGTAAAGGAAAAAGACCTTTGGGGAGGCCGAGACGTAGATGGGAAGATAATATTAAAATGGATTTGAGGGAGGTGGGATATGATGATAGAGACTGGATTAATCTTGCTCAGAATAGGGACCAATGGCGGGCTTATGTGAGGGCGGCAATGAACCTCCGAGTTCCTTAAAAGCCAGTAAGTAAGTAAGTAAGTAAGTGTGTTATTAATGGCAAGAGATTTTGTTTACGTTTGCTTATTTATTTTAGATTTCTCTTTTCTTAGAATTTTTTTGTGGTTAAATGAAGTTTGAAGGTAACTGGATTTGCAAGAAGTAAGTTGTCAAAACACAAAGGACAAAATAATGTTAGGAATATGGTTGGAATGTTTTTCTCTTTGTGATACATTTCTTATCCGAATCAGTTGAAAATTTCAGAGAATATTGTAATAAGTACAAAAATTAAATGTTGACCTGTGTTTTTATGTTAAATCAATTTTAGTATAAATTGTAATAGAATAAATTACGATAATAAGGCTTCTTAAAAATAATAATAAAATTTAAAGTGAAACATTTCTGGATTGTAAAATATTCATGAAATCTTAAAAAACCCTTAGCAAGTTTTGATATGTGATATTGTACACCTATCTAAGGAAGGTAGTATATTTATATGTTTTTATAACAAGAGTAGAAATATGTACTTGGAAAGTTATGATCGTCACTAACATATGATTTATGGTATTTTCAAATACATACTAAGATATTATTTTAACATATTTATTTTAATATTTGATAACATTGATAACTTTTAAAATATTTTAATGTGAAATAAAGTGAACTGTAATTAAATGAATGAAAGATTCCCATATGATATATTTACCCTATACTTAAACTTTTCTTCGAGTATAGATTGCAGAGATAGGCAAGATTGTCGTAAAACGTCCGGCCTTCTTCAAAATAAATGTTGAAATCACGAAGAAGGCGTAGTCCAACGAAAGGTTTGAGGGCAAATAACTGAAACAAAGAAATAATTAAATATATTACTCGTTTTGGAGTAACTTATTCTGCAATAAATGTAACTAAGAAAGCACAAAAATGTTCAGAGGAAGCAGTAGCAGAAGTAGTAGTAGCATCAGTAGCTGTATCAGTAGTAGTAGAAGTAGTAGTAGTAGTAGTAGTAGTAGTAGCAGTAGTAGTAGTAGTAGTAGTAGTAGTTGTAGTAATTTTATTGCTACAGACATATTGCAATGTAATGTAAAGTCAATAAAATGGATGACACAAAATTTAGATTTACAGAATACCATTCAGTTCTTGGAACTATAAAGAGGTTCTCCTAGAAGAGCAATGTATAAGCCAAATCTTTAACAGTTTCTGGTAGACAATTGAAAAAAGTTCATAGATACAGTACAAATTCATAACTAACTAATGAATGTTTATTACAATATTCTTTACTATTACGTATCTATTTCCTGCATAAAAGAATTGAACATTATATCATCTTGTAATGCTTCGACATGTTGTCATGGAGATGACTCAGTTGTAGAATTACGTTGTTCTTAATGCAGGAAGTTCATTATTTTGAGATTTTACATGTTGAAGTGAGGCAGCATAATGTATTTAACCTGGAAAACAGTAAATGATAGCGATAGACATGTTTAAACTCATATCTCGGTTGAATGTTACTTATGTTCCGGCCACTATAGGAGACATAGGCCAGTTTTACACTAATCCTAAACATATTTAGTATAATTTGTTGTTTGTGGGTCATCCCAAACCCCGACCTCCACCCTTAAGAGCGCCAGTCCTTATATACCCGTCAGTCAAGGCCTTCTGACGAATAAAAGCAATAGACAATAGATATCTCAGTCATGACAACCTCATAAAATATCCTATCAATTGATCTTGCTACGTACAACATAATTATATTATATTATTACCCATTTCAGCGAGTACTGACGACCACTGCAAAATACGACAATTTGGTCCAGGAAGCATTCTCTTTTGGCACAAGGATGATTTATGTAACATGTTTCTAAATTAGTCTTTTAAATACCGGTACATTCTTTAACATAATTTGGTCCAGGGAGCATTCTCTTTTGACACAAGGATGATTTATGTAACATGTTTCTAAATTAGTCTTTTAAATACCGGTACATTCTTTAACATAATTTGGTCCAGGGAGCATTCTCTTTTGGCACAAGGATGATTTATGTAACATGTTTCTAAATTAGTCTTTTAAATACCGGTACATTCTTTAACATAATTTGGTCCAGGGAGCATTCTCTTTTGGCACAAGGATGATTTATGTAACATGTTTCTAAATTAGTCTTTTAAATACCGGTACATTCTTTAATATAATTTGGTCCAGGGAGCATTTTCTTTTGGCACAAGGATGATTTATGTAACATTTTTCTAAATTAGTCTTTTAAATGCCGGTATATTCTTTAATATAATTTGGTCCAGGGAGCATTTTCTTTTGGCACAAGGATGATTTATGTAACATGTTTCTAAATTATTAGTCTTTTAAATACCGGTACATTCTTTAATAAATCACTGAAAAACAAATGTGAATATAGGGATGTGGAGTGAGTACGAAATTATTATTACTTTTGGCGCATCATTTTTACGTAAATAACGACAAATAAAAACTAGCATGCCACATATTTTAAGAAATACAGGAAACAAGTATGAATATTATTCACCATTCTTAATGATCTTGGGATAGAAAAAAAACGTATGGAATAGAAATTACATACAATTAATGTGCGTGTAATAAACAATAAGCAAACCATCTTCGATTAATCATTTCAAAACAACGTGGATATAGCGTGGATTGTGTAGGAAAATAATTTCTTATATGTTGCTCCCAATGTGCATCATTGTTAACTTATGAAAACAAATGAAAATTAACATGGCATATAAACACTATCTGAAGAAAAATAGGAGATATAAAGTAATATTCAGCGTTCTTAATGATCTTTGGATGGAAAATAACAATGAAATATGTATAAAATAGAAATTACATACAGGTGAGTATATAAAAAAACAGTAAGTAGAATCATATCTGATTAATAAGCTCAAATTACTCCAAGTTTAGTGTAAGAGTGGTCTATATCTAACGATGTCTCCCAGCAAATTACTTAATTCATAAAAACAAAAAAATCGTGTTAGAAGATTGAATTTGTGTATTTTCTCTGAAACTTTCCAAATATCTGTAGGCATCTTTTACATTAGATAGCCGAAAATTGGTTTATAGCGCACCATTGGCAGTGATAAAAGTGTGAAATATTCGTTCAGTGGGCGGTGGATACTCTACATTGACCCATATCTCCTTAACCTGACTTCGCAGGTCCCAAGTTCCCTGTCTCAAAATGTTCTGTAGAGTTTCCCCTGTTTCCTGTTTCAATTTTGCACACTTTCACTGAATCACCCTTATTTTAACCATATGTAGGTTGTCTACAATTAAAATTATTGTAAAATCCATATAGCGTTACCTCGATGAAATCTGAAGATAGACATTTAGAACGAATTATGAACACAACACATCTTGTCTTAACCAGCTTATCCACTACAGCTAAAATGGCCACAGTATTGAGTCCTTCCTTCACCAATAATGCCACGTCAGTAGTTTACAACCTTAATACTGCATTTACAACAGAAACAATTATTATAGTGTGACATCACTTACCAGTGTTTTACGAAGAAATATTGCGTAAATGATACGAATTTCACCACAGAATTACGAAAATAATAAAGTAATAACAATTTTAAAACAGAGTTGTTACCACTTAATATTGATATGCGCGGGAACTTACTTTATGTAAAAAATTTATGACGTCACCTGTTACATGTAACGATATAATCAATATAATGTTTTATTACGTAAAAATTTCTAAATAAATTTTAGGAAGTATATAAAGTATTACATAAAATCAAACCACACTATAGTCTACGTCACAATAATCATTTTAACGTAAAATAAATACGAAAGTATTTTAAAATCATAATAAAATTGATTTACGTAGTAACTCTCAGGATATGCACTAACATGGTGCATTTATCTTTAATTACAACACTGTACAATAAATAGACCCATAGTCCACAACTAAATTTGTATACCCTCACAAATACTAAAGGTATTGTAAATTATAACCATTAAAATTTATCTAAAATAATTACTAGACCTACTATGAATTTATTAATGTATGAATAATTATTAATTACTGATAATTAACAGTAACTTCTCACCAGTAAATCATTACCACCATTGTAGGCTGCCCAAATTTCCCCATTAGTTACCAGATGTTAGCTACTTATATAGGTGAGAGAATACATTCTTTTTACTAAATTAAGAAAATTTTGTAATTAGCTTATATCTCTCAACATAGGCTATACAATCTACAACTAGTGACACATCATGATTCCTATAAGCTATCTTTAACCGATTGTTCAACGACGTTGAATCAAACGTTGAAGTTGGTAACAGCGAGTTATATTTCACGGGATGAGTTCGGGAATTTGTCACAGTGTCAGCTATGGTGTCAGAATAATTAAATTCAACGCAGATCTCATGATTAATCTAAAATCTGTTTCCTGTGAATATCATTTCAACTTAATTTGAAGGTAAACTTAAAAATGTATTAATGTATATTATTTAAATTATTCTGTTATTAGTAACAGTTCATTTTTGTGGAATGTTATTTGTTACATAACCCATACGCCATTTCTGGCTACAGTAAAAAAAAGGAGGCAAAGCAATGCATAAAATATAAATTATCTCACATTAGAGCTATAATATTTAATAACTTCGTATTATATAAATATATGGTTAAACGGGCGTTGAGGGACTTCCGCCGATTTTGAACTAGACACCGACCCACTTAGGTTAATTTCAATTAAGAAACACGCCAAACGAATTATCTTTGCACCAAAAACGGATGTTCCCGGGACCAAATTATCGTATTTTATAATTATTTGAATGCAACAAGTCAGAAGTCTTGCTAAAATCGGTGGAAGTCCCTCAACTCTCGTTTCACCAAATATAACTCAAATGTTGTGAGGAAAAACGAGCGTTCAGTTAGTTCCGGTGATTTTGGAAGTGAAAACGGTCTAATTTGTAAGGGATTTCTTGCGGAAATGGATCTCAAAAGTTAAGGATTTTATAGAGGAAAAATTTCAAGAAAGTTTACTTTAGAAGTGCGTGCGCAATATTATGCATCCCTTTTAACGATAGAGACCACAGTCGAAAACCTAAATCTTTCTTTTTTACGTATACCAAACTTATTCACCTCCCGAGAAATATGTCAGCATATCAGCTGGTCTTCATTCAAGAGAGTCCAGAAGATCACAATAACAATTAAGTCCTGAAAGGGATTCGAACTCATTACCAACTTTCAGCAACGAGCGTTTTAACCGCTGCGTTAACTACGACGATAAAACTGAAAAATAAACAATAAAAAAAAATCGCAGTGAAGTTATCGGAAACCACATCGCTAGCAGGAATACCGAAACACATGAGGAGCACGCTACAATCCGATCCAATTTACTGTATCTGCTCTGTAGAATCCACAATTATTTCTACTATATAGATTAAATGGAAGTCTGCGTACAATTAGCCTGTTTATTTATTTACATGGCAGTTAAAGTCCTAGTGAACCCATGGCTTAAATCCACATCTGAACTTCATCCAGTTCTCGCACATTTTTATAAACGGATACTTCGCAGGATTCTTGTAACATAGGGTCAACACGACGCATGAATTTCACTTAAGATGACACAGGAAATCACGCTGATAATAAACAGCAATGTCGTAGAAAAGATTCGAACCCACGACCGCGACTTCGATACGACGTTAGATTACCTGACATTTACCTTACGGTTGGGGAAACCTCGGATAAAACCCAACCAGGTAATCAGCCCAAGCGGGGATCGAACCCGCGCCCGAGCGCAACTTCAGACCGGAAGACAAGCGCCTCAACCGACTGAGCCACTCCGGTGGCTGTATACGCATTAGATATTGTCTACACTGAGATTGATAATGACTGATTACATTGTAGTGTCGTTAGTCTCTTAGTAAGATAGCCTATTTTGTATCTGTATCCAGTATTCCAAGATAAAAACCACAGGCCTAATGTTAATGAGTATAATTACACTGCTATTAGGTTCACTTTTACAAATTATTACTAAATAATTCAACCTAATTACGTTTTTCTTCGTCGTATTTCTATTGTCTTTACAATTTTTGTTGCTAGGTTACAAAATAATCGACATAATATCAGTTGTAAAAGGAAACATGCGTTGTTAGTATAAAGATAATATAAAATAATGATAATAAGCTTAATAACATCAACAGCTTTGAAAATGAACAGAACATTATGTTCGCGACATTCTCAATATTGCACGGAACTTGCAAAACTGTACCTATCCGCGTTAATATAGCCCTACAATAACTTATATTGTGAAAACATGAAATGTATAGGTCGCGAAGCATAGCCAAATGACTAATCTAATTTTAATCTTAACCCATATTATCCCAACGAAATGTAATCTCGGAAAATTAGTATCCTTATGGCAAGAATAATGTTAATCATAGCAATCCATGCGGCCGCTTCTATTTTCTGCACTTTCACCACTCTAAAAATGACTAAACAAGAATTATAGTTAAACACTAGATAGCCTATGTTAAAAATGCAGTGTTAATTCTAACACACAGACACTACTCGCTATGACAATATCACTCCAAAACAGACAGAGATAAACTGAAGACCACTGCAATCACAGCGATGGGGTGCCAGTGCAAGCTGATTGGTCAGAAAACACACATACCGTGAGAAACTTGGCAAAAGGAGCTTCGCTGTGCCATACTGGAAGTCCGATGGGCTGGAATTCGTCCTTTGCTTATCATGGAAGCTGAAGAGATAATATATAATTTAGTAATAGGGTTTTACGAACAGGAATAGGCTATTAGAAAAATCTCATCAATAAGCGACAATTTATAAGAGAGCGTTTTAATTTTATCCGCCCTATACTTTTTCATGTAATTGTGAAATCTCACAACTTTAAAGCTGAATGGAAGCCATTGTCGTAAGTTAGAATTCTACCTGTGAAATGGACATTTGTCAGTTGGCAGGGCAGTGTCCTGTATTATTTCGGTGATGGCCAGTGTCGTACTGTCCCAAAATTTTAAAAGTACTAGACGTTAAAACTTAACTGAAGAATATCGCTGGAGAATCTTTTAAGTGTAGTGTAAATATTCATAATTTAAATATGTATTGTATTGATTAAGGCTGGTTGAGTGGAAGAGAAGGCCTTATGGCCTTAACTCTGCCAGCGAAAATAAAACTATTCTATTCTATTATATTCTATTATATTCTAACAGTGCGCGTTATTGCTTACTTAATTACAAATGGCTTTTAAGGAATCCGGAGGTTCATTGCCGCCCTCACATAAGCCCGTAATCGGTCCCTTTTCTGAGCAAGATTAATTCAGTCCTTGGCATCACATCCAACTTCTCTCAAATCCTTTTTAATATTATCCTCCCATCTAGTCTTGGTCTCCCTAAAGGTCTTTTCTCCTCAGATCTCCCTGTATTCATTTCTGGATTCGCCCATACGTGCTACATGCCCTTCATCTGAAATGTCTGGATTTAATGTTCCTAATTATGTGAGAGGAAGAATACAATGCGTGCAGTTCTGCGTTGTGTAGTTTCTCAATTCTCCTGTGTTATTGCTATTGTAATATATTATATTATCATTTTATTTCACTTCGCATATGATCAAAAACTATTATTTCTATAAACCTAAAACACATCTTCTTCTTAATGTTTCTTTTTACACAGGTCTAGAGTTAGAGTACCTATTATTTACACACCATATATACATGGTGTTCTTTCCAAGGACAGGTCTTTCACTGCAAACCCAGCATTCTTCAATTCTTCCTATTTTCTTCCTTCCTTTTACTTCGCATATTTCTTCTTCTTCTTCTTCTTCTTCTTCTTCCAATCCCTGATGCTATTAGGCGTCGGGTTCACCTCTCTCCGTCCATCTCTTCCAAATCTCTTTATTTTTTTTATTTTTATTGGGTTATTTTACGACGCTGTATCAACATCTAAGGTCTTTACCTTTACACATTTTCCTTATTTCAACCATTGTCCTAGCATATTTACACTGTCTTTACGGTATTTATATAAATTGTGTTAACTCTCGCCAAGTGGTTTTTATATTTATTATTATTATTATTATTATTATTATTATTATTATTGTTGTTATTTAATTGGAATTACTATTTTTGTATTATTTTCGTCACTGTTATTCTATTATTATTATTATTATTATTATTATTATTATTATTATTATTATCAGGGAACGGATTTATATGGACTAAAAATATATGAAATATGTAAATATATATGTAGTTATTTTTACCAAAATATGGAATTAAATATGGATTTTTACCAAAATATGGAATTAAATATGGACTTAAAATTATAAAAAAATGACTATGTACGTTAAATATTGGTACATTTTAATCAAACTAAACAAAAAATATAATGGACGTACCTTATCTTCCAATGTAGTTTCAACAAAACACAATTTTTATTGTCTGTTACCATAACAATAGGTTACAAACATTTCTTTCAAGTGCTGAAAAGTGAATCTTCTTCTATTGTCTCTGAGGATAGATTTATACTGACTAAAAGAGCGTTCGACGTCACAAGAAGTAACTGGTACATAATTCAATTTCACAATGTCTGCTGGGGATAAGTCCAAGTTAATCTTCACTGTTGATTCACCACTCATCACAGCAACAACCTTTTGTAGTTCTTCATATCCAGGGTTTTTTGAAAGTACAGTGTCCACCTTAGTTCTTACTGCATCTGCAACTTTACCTCTACCACGATTCAGTTGTTCCACAGTACTATTTATAATTTCAAAACTTTCAGATAGTGAAAGGTGCCTATTTTGGAGACTTTTGAGCGTTTTTATGATGCATGAAAATGTATGCTGAATGTGAGCTAAGTCATTCTTCACACTTATGTCACAGGTAACTGTTTTCGCAGTATCAATTGAGACTGCATCTTCAGAGTCCAATGCAAGGAGAACATTGTTAATAGAGTCTATATGTTCGGCATAATATTCAACTGCTTCTAGCCATGTACCCCATCTAGTTAAAATTGGCTTTGGTGGCAATGGAATTTCAGGGTACATTTCTTTCAACACGTTAACTCTACTGGGAGCTTTGAGAAATACTTTTTTCACTGATGAAATCAACAAATCTACTTTAGGGAAATTGTCTCTGACCACTTCTGCCACACGATGAAATGCATGCGCCACACAAGTAAAATGAGTCAATTTAGGATATACAACAGATAATGCTTGTCCAGCTTTGACCATATAAGGGGCAGCATCGCTAATAAAGAATAACACATTATCGTACATAATACCCTTTGGCCACAGGATACCCATAGCTTCGTTGAACAGTTTAACTATAGTTTTGTTATTGCACTTTTCTAGAACATCACAATGTAAAAGAATTCGTTCAGAATATTGTTCACTTAACAAACCGATAACTACATTACCAACAAGTCTACCTTCTTTGTCGGGAGTCTCATCAATGGAAACCCAAATTGAACTATCTTTAATTTCATCTCTTATCTTCTGTATTGTCTCATCGTAGATGGATGGAGCATACGTCTTCCTAAGTGTTGACTCATCCGGGATTGTATGTTGAGTATATTTTTCAAGGAATTCCCTGAAGACCTTATTCTTTAGTTTGTAGAGAGGAATATCAGCAGAGATGAGAGAACGGCACAGGTCGATGTTAAACTCAGATCTTACATTCGATGTTGTTGGTTGTGTTAAAAACAATTGTCTCTGCTTGGAATTTAGTTGTTTGTTGGCCTGATGTTTACTAGTTGTAATGTGTTGTTGCACCAGGAACTTTTGTGTAGATGATACTGCACACTGACACAAATTACAAAATAATATTTTATTGTCAGTTGATAAACCATCTTCTTTAAATTCTGAAATGTAACTTGTTAGTTTTGATTTTAAATTGACTGAATGACGTACTTTTGGCATATTTACCGTCTTTATAGTATGATTTACAAAACTGAACCTATGTGTACTCTGACTGGCATTTAACTGTTGAGCTGCACAACTGAAGTCTGTTAAAAATTTTAAATTAAATTAATACAGTTTTGTAACTTACTTTCCCATTGTTGATAGGACTGCTAATTTTCAAATAACTCTGATGTTAAAGGGATTACTGAACATGTGTTTAAATCTCTATTGTTGAAATGTATTTTTAAAAGTTAATGGAATTTTGTTTTGTTTTATTGTTAAACCTAATATAATATGGACTGTTTTATATGAAATATGGAAAATATATGGAAATTAACGAAAATATGTACTAAACTCTAAAATATGGAAAAATATGGAAAATAAAAGTAGGATTTTTCAACCCTACACATTGTGAAACATAAAGATAATGCAAAATATAAATTATATTAGCTTTATAAGTAAATATGTATTTACATATAAATCCTTTCCCTGATTATTATTATTATTATTATTATTATTATTATTATTATTATCATTATTATCAGCATTATTATTATTTATATCGGTAAAATTTATGTAGGCTCTACTGAACTGTGCCCGAGCATTAGCACATGCTTATTTCGGGTATCTATTCATACCATTCAAATGCAAATTGTAAATAAATTTGAACTGAATTTATTCTGTATAATTCTCAGTTGAGTCATTAATTCTTAGTCTATTATTTAATAACACTTTATCAACTACCAGGTTGTTTAACGTACTAGATGGAACAGTTGATAACAACATGGTATATTTGTAGAAATAAGATGGAGAATTCGCCATTGGACCATCTGACATTTCCTTACGGTGGAGAAAATCTCGGAAAAAAACGAACCCAAGTAATCGGACCAAACAAAAATCGAAACGACGCTGGATTAGCGTAGTAGTAGTAGAAGTAGTAGTAGTAGTAGTAGTAGTAGTAGTAGTAGTAGTAGTAGTAGTAGTAGTAGTATCAGTAGTTTATTTAGCGACGTTTTCGACTGTAGAGGTTATTCAGCGACGAAATTCAACGTGGGCTTGAAATATTGACAATTTTTTTCGTGGAGTTCTCTACCACGAACAGGGATCTTTTATGTGTCATAAATCTACAACACAGACCTCCCAGCTTTACTTTCCTCCCAGAAGAAGTTATATTAAGGATGTTATTGCTTTTTTAAAATCCATCACCTCGGCCAGGTTTGAATCAAGCGAATATTGTACCCAAGGGTTAACATGATATCCGCTAGGCCACACAACACGACTTGGCTGCAGGTATTATAGGGGATCCACAAAAATAATGTCATGTCTCTTTTTGTATAAGTTCTGATGATGATGATGATGATGATGATGATGATGATGATGATGATGATGATGATGATTTTTAGTAGGTTATTTTGTGCGAGATCGTGCGTATCTGCTTAGTTTCCGCACAAAACCAATCCGCGGTAAGTCTAAAATTCCACATTCAGTATTCCCAACCGAACACATATAACAATTTCCCTCTTCTTACCGCTTAAGTGACATATTGATTTTACTGCTTTAGGCTTTTAACATATTATTTTTAGAGACGTTCAATATAGCTAGTAATAATTATAAATTGGAAACTTACCACTGCAATTTCACCTGAATTGCAATGTTAATTATTGTTTTTAAATATTTGCAAAAATTAAGTAAACCCTACAACTCCACTAAAGTTACTGCATTTCGTGATGCATGTAACATTAAGGAAGCCGTTTGTTTTAAGTTCGCATTTATATACTGGGGGAAAAAAAGACAGACGTATATCACGGCCTGCTGGAGTATAGTAAACACAGAAAACATTTTAAAGCAACAATGTTGAAGACAGATATTTTTGTTTTGCAAATTTGCCGTCATTGAACAGAAACCAAGATGGAGATTTCATTGCAACTAATTAGAAATTCCTCTTTCAGGTATGTAATAAACGATCTTCGCACAAAATAATGTACGATACACGAGCGGTATGTTTTCTTTCAATTCCCAGAAATTAAAAAAGCTCAACTACGTTTCGCTTTTTCAGACTTTTCCTCGAACATGAAAACTTCAACATACCGTTCTTGTAACGCATATTACTATTACGACGCTGTATCAACATCTCAGGTTATTTAGAGTTTGAATGATATGAAGGTGATAATGACGGTGAAATGAGTCCGGGGTCCAGCACCGAAAGTTACCCAGCATTTGCTCGTATTGGGTTGAGGGAAAACCCCGGAAAAAACCTCAACCAGGTAATTTGCCCCGACCGGGAATCGAACCCGGGCCACCTGGTTTCGCGGCCAGACGCGCTAGCCGTTACTCCACAGGTGTGGACATGATGATGATGATGATGATGATGATGATGATGATGATGATGATGATGATGATGATGATGATGATGATGAAGAGAAGACCAAGAAAGTGCATGAAATTATAGGAACTGTATTACAAAACGAGACAATAGAATATACAGTAAACTAGGCAATAGAAGGCACTTTTATGGCTCTCTGTTGGCCTATATAACATAAGCAGATAGTCTACATACTTACTTACAAATGGCTTTTAAGGAACCTGAAGGTTCATTGCCGCCCTCACATAAGCCCGCCATCTGTCCCTATCCTGTGCAAGATTAATCCAGTCTCTATCATATCCCACCTCCTTTAAATCCATTTTAATATTATCCTCCCATCTACGTCTCGGCCTCCCCAAAGGTCTTTTTTTCCTCCGGTCTCCCAACTAACACTCTATATGCATTTCTGGATTCGCCCATACGTGCTACATGCCCTGCCCATCTCAAACGTCTGGATTTTATGTTCCTAATTATGTCAGGTGAAGAATACAATGCGTGAAGTTCTGCGTTGTGTAACTTTCTCCATTCTCCTGTAACTTCATCCCGCTTAGCCCCAAATATTTTCCAAAGCACCTTATTCTCAAACACTCTTAACCTATGTTCCTCTCTCAGAGTGAGAGTCCAAGTTTCACAACCATACAGAACAACCGGTAATATAACTGTTTTATAAATTCTAACTTTCAGATTTTTTGACAGCAGACTAGATGATGAAAGCTTCTCAACCGAATAATAACACGCATTTCCCATATTTATTCTACGTTTAATTTCCTCCCGCGTCTACTACGTTTAAGAATATATATTTTATTGCATTAGCGAATCAAATTGTAACTTCTATTTATAATATAGAGCTCCATATTTAACACATAGAAAAATATATGTGCATTTTTTAGGTGTAATCAATTTAGCCTGGATATATGGCTATTATGTGAGACAATAATTTTTGGCGGACATAGATAGCTCTGTCCTCTTCCCTACTCCTTCAACATACAATTAAAGATAATTTGAAGGCAGTTTATCATGGTTATAAGAACATGCTCCTAGCACAAGGCGTTACATCGAGATGTCGGTAGCACGCTGTAAATCATTGGAGAGGTGTGTATGAAACGTGACCAATTAGACTGTAACACTCAAACTGCGGTTGGGTTCAGCTGGAAAGGACGACATCGCACATGTCGGCGGTTACACAAAAGCCAAAGTAAACTGAGCCTAAGTCGTTCTATATAAATGCAGTTATAATTGTTAGCTTCTCAGTAAATACATCTGAGTTCGATCCTTCTCACGTCCTTTACCGTTTTGGTGAAAGTGATTACGGAACATGTTCCCTTTCTGAATATTTAATTTTCCCATGCCATTATTTTATCTGTATTACATTAATAAGCGATGAATAGTTTCCGTCAGCATGAGTCATGACTAGAGAACGGATTTCTAGGTGCTAAAAAGAGAGATTTAGGACTTTATAAAACACTCGAACTTTAAGGGGTTAAGGTACAACTTACAGCAGTAAAATGTTTGGAACTATTCAAAGTTTTTTTCTCCATTACTGTATCTTGTACAATAATGAAAATTGGTATGTGTAAAACACTATCCTTCTGCTATATGAAAAAAAAATATTTTTAAATTCGTAATGGTGGTAGTTCACTGTGCAGTGATGAAGCGTTTCCCTCATAACTCATAAACTTGTTAACTTTTTCATATTCTCTCTCTTTTATTTTATTGCTGAAACTCATGTTTACAGTATCATGCTCTTTCAACTACATTCATTTTTTTTATTTTGTGTTAGAAGAAAATACTGATATTTGACCATTTTTAAATGAATTTATTTTTTTATCAGACAGTCTATCAAAGGCAGAGAAATGACATGAAGTCATATTGTAGATATGACATGCATAAATACACATAGAAAATTTCATCACAAAATGTTGGATAGTTTTTGAGTTGTGTGGGAAACACTTCATCACTGCACAGTGAACTGAATTTTGAAAAAAAAAATGTAAATATTTCTTTAAATCGTAAAAATATATTTTTTTCCTATAGCAGAAGGATAGTGTTTTACACCTACCAATTTTTATTATTGTACAAGATTCAGTAATGGAGAAAAAAATATTGAACATTTCCAAAATTTTACTGCTGTAAGCTGTACCTAACCCTTTAAGGAGTTCACATAAAATTAACAATTAATCATTTTAATTTTAGTAAATATTCCATTTTAGGTGGAATTTATCTACAAAGAACTGGTGCTGACAATGTGTGAGCCACTGAACTGAAGATCAAATTATGTCAGTGAAAGAGACTGATTGCTGATTGGTCAGTTTCATTTCGCATAACGGGAGTGCAATGAAGCGAAAACTAATTTATAAGTTTTCGCCTAAACAACCTACCACCCCTTTATGATAGGATGGACGAATTCGGTTCCAGGAAATTAGGTAAAATATTCTTTTCTCCCCTTCTAAGACCAATATGGAATAAACATTTCAGATCATACTCTCCATTCCTAAACACAGGACATCCTTCTACTCTTCATCTTTCACCGTCTCTGCACCTCATCTCTGGAACTCTCTACCACATGTCTCAGAGACTGTCGGACATTGTCTAGTTTCAAAAATAAGCTAAAATTGCACTTTTTCAATTCAGATTTCTTTCAATTATAAGTCCTTTTCTCTGCGATAGTTTTGTAAAAAAAATATATAATTCTTTTCCTTCCTTTCTTCTTTTTGTTCTCTTGATGACCAGATGAATTTATTATCATACCCTTTTTATTCTGGATTTTATTTAATTTTCGTATTTCTTTTCTTCTTTTGTATTATAATTTTATTACATTACATTTTGTTATATTCTTCCTTACGTTTTCCATATTAACTATTTGTACTAAATGAGTTCCTTTTATTATAATCCAATGCATTTTACTTTCTTTTTTTCTATTATGGTATTATTTTCATGTTGTTTAGTGTCGATTTTGTTATGCTGTTATTGTTATTATTATTATTATTATTATTATTATTATTATTATTATTATTATTATTATTATTATTATTTTTGTAATATGTAAGTATTCTGTTCTTTAACTTTTTGTTAAATTTTCACTGCTTGTATACTTTGTGACCAGGTAGAGTGTAAGAGAAGTCCCTATGGCCTTAGCTCTGCCAGAATTAATAATAATAATAATAATAATAATTATTATTATTATTATTATTATTATTATTATTATTATTATTATTTGTCTTATTGTAGGGATTCGTAACAAGCTGTTTTTCACGGTGATGGGTTGTTAGCCCTTCGCCCAACTCCCAAGCTGGAGGACCACCCCTTATCGGCTGTCCACGACTGCTTATTCAATATATTCGCAGCTACCCTCAATATCCCGAGACGTAGATGGGAGGATAATATTAAAATGGATTTGAGGGAGGTGGGGTATGATGATAGAGACTGGATTAATCTTGCACAGGACAGGGACCGCTGGCGGGCTTATGTGAGGGCGGCAATGAACCTTCGGGTTCCTTAAAAGCCATTTGTAAGTAAGTATTATTTGTCTATAAGATAATTTCTTTACTTTATAAATAGCATTTTTATAGTTTATTATTATTATTATTATTATTATTATTATTATTATTATTATTATTATTATTATTATTATTAGTTTTTTATTTTTTTATTTTTTATTTTTTATTTATTTTTTTTTTTGGAAATTTTGCATTTTTAATGCCGGTATTTTTATTATAAATCAGGATGCCAAACATAGAGCGCAAACATTATCATCCCTACTTCTCACCCACTGTCCGCGACTCTCTTTTTATTCTGTTAGTCAAGTTGCAGAAAGTAAACATTCAGTGGCGAGCAGTTTACAGAATATTTGAAAATGGCACAGTATAAAGTACAAGATACAGTAGATCTTCAATAAGGAATGGAAATATGATTATTTTGTTGTTGAAGGAGATATTATATGAAATGCATAGGTTATAGAGTGTTAGTTGAGAGGCCGGAGGGAAAAAGACCTTTGGGGAGGCCGAGACGTAGATGGGAGGATAATATTAAAACGGATTTGAGGGAGCTGTGATAAAATGGTAGAGACTGGATTAATCTTGCACAGGATAGGGACCGATGGCGGGCTTATATGAGTGTCTCTTTGCCTGTGTAAGCGATTTGTACTGAAATATTGGATTTTATTCATATCCATTATCAACGAGTCAAGAAATTTATACGAAACGTTGAACATGAAATATAATAATTTTAGTAAAAAAATTAATGAGCCTTTACTGAAAATAAAAAAACACGCAATTCAAAAATAATCAGTCGACTTTCTTTGTGATTTTTCGACCTATATCTTTATTGCAGTTATAAAAGGGCGAAAAAGTCACACTGTATAAAATGCAGAGTTTTCCTCTGGTCAGGAATCCAGGACAGCTGATGATACTGCAACCTTAACGTGACTACATACTTGAATTATCAATATGTAATACAATTGATTTTATACGTTTTATGTATTTCAATTAATTATATGAGGCCTAAAATTTAATAGTTAAAATGTAACGACTGTGAAGCACTTTTTTTTCTCCAAATACTTGGTTTTTGTTGTCTTTCTTTTTCCATAATCGTTTCCTTTTTGTCATAACATCACGTCGTCTTCGTCTCTAAACAGCTTTCTCAGTTGAAACGGCACGTTAAATAAAGAACTCATTACCATTCAATTTCTGAACTCGCAAGGTGCAATAGGAGAACAGACTCCGTGACTGCATGATATATGAAAGCACCCGTCACCCTGCGACTTACTACCGCTTTAAAATATGTTGTTATTACACGCAAACCGTTACGTTTGTTATTCACACTGGACTTGCGCAGAAGAATTGTTTTCTTGTGAAAAAACAACATTCGTCATTCCATTATGTTGATGTGGCAGGAATTTTTTTAACTGCTACGCGTGAAAATTTGACGTCTTCTAATTATTTTCACTAAATACTAAGCTTGCATGAGATTAAGAGATACCAGCATGATGTGCTGGGCTGTGAAGTGCCGAAATATGTGGACAGAAAGCTTTTTTCGTTCTCTCTCTATCTATATCTACCTCTCTTTCTCTTTCTCTTAAATTCATTCCTTTCTGCCTCCATTTCTCGAACTTTTTTATAATTCCTTTCCTTTTTCTTTCTTTTTCACATTTCTTTCTTGGTTTGTTTCTAGTATCCGTCTTTCCTTTGCTTTCCATTTTTCTAATATAGACTTAATTATTTTATTTTTTTCTCTTTATCGTTCCTTCTTAACTGTTTTATTCTTTTCTTTTCCTTCCATTCTTACTTCCTTGTTTTTTTCATTATCTCATACTTTCTTATTCTTTTCCGTCTTCTCTCCTTTCTTTTCTTCATTTTAATTTTAATTTCTCGTGTTTGTTACTTTTGTTAGTTATTCTTCTTGAATCATTGTTTCTTCGTTCTATGTTTCTTCATATTTTTCCTTCTCATTATCCTTTTCTTATTCAATTTCATCTTTTCTTTATTGTTTTTTTCTTTCCTTATAATAGTAATAACAATAATAATAATAATAATAATAATAATAATAATAATAATAATAATAATAATAATAATAATAATGGTTTATTTAATCTGGCAGAGTTAAGGCCACAAGGCCTTCTTTAACACTCATCCAGGAGTAAACCTGCAATACAAAAAAACACTACAGATTTACAAAATGAAGTACACTACAATTTTACACTCAAAACTGAAGTAGATAATCATAATATAATGCAAACAACAAGTCAGTAGAAATCAGACATAATATATAACATATAGAAAGAAAGGAAAATGCATAATAAAATGTGAACAGTAGGTCAAAATAAATGAGACATACAAAGTATAAAAATATAAGACAATAATAATATTAATAATAATAATAATAATAATAATAATAATAATAATAATAATGGTTCATTTAATCTGGCAGAGTTAAGGCCACAAGGCCTTCTTTAACACTCATCCAGGAGTAAGCCTGCAATACAAAAAAACACTACAGATTTACAAAATGAAGTACACTACAATTTTACACTCAAAACTGAAGTAGATAATCATAATATAATGCAAACAACAAGTCAGTAGAAATCAGACATAATATATAACATATAGAAAGAAAGGAAAATACATAATAAAATGTGAACAGTAGGTCAAAATAAATGAGACATACAAAGTATAAAAATATAAGACAATAATAATATTGATAATAATAATAATAATAATAATAATAATAATAATAATAATAATAATAATAATAATAATAATAATAATGGTTTATTTAACCTGGCAGAGTTAAGGTCATACGGCCTTCTCTAACTCTCATCCAAGAGTAAAACTTCGATACAAAAACACTACAGATTTACAAAATAAAGTACACTACAATTTTACACTCAGAACTGAAGTAGATGATCATAATATAATGTAAGCAACAAGTCAGTAGAAATCAGACAATACATAACATATGGAATGAAAGGAAAATGCATAATAAAATGTGGACAGTATGTCAAAATAAATGAGACATACAAAGTATAAAAATGTAAGACAATAATAATAATAATAATAATAATAATAATAATAATAATAATAATAATAATAATAATAATAATAATAATGGTTTCTTTAATCTGGCAGATTTAAGGACATACGGCCTTCTCTAACACTCATCCAGGAGTAAAACTGCAATACAAAAAGCACTACAAATTTACAAAGTAAAGTACACTACAATTTTACACTCAAAATTGAAGTACATAATCATAATATAATGTAAGCAACAAGTCAGTAGAACTCAGACATAATATATAACATATAGAAAGAAAGGAAAATGCATAATAAAATGTGAACAGTAGGTCAAAATAAATGAGTCATAAAAAGAATAAAAAGATAAGACAATAATAATAATAATAATAATAATAATAATAATAATAATAATAATAAAAAAATAGTGAAGTACAAAGCATACAATTAACACAATATTTTTAGGTGGACACAGTAAGAAAAATTATGATTATAAATAGCTCAAGTTGTCACATTATAGATATACCATTATCGGGAAATATGACGTAAACGAAACAGATAAAATAAAGTAAATATTACTAGAATATCACAAATGTAGTGAATACGTGGAAACATGCAATACACTTGTCATAACAGTAAGTTAGTTTGGCAGCTCGTCATAAGATAATTTTATAACTTGGATTCGAAAGATTTCAGGGTTCTCTTAGTGGTCCTCTTTTGTATCTTTCCTTCCTCTTTTCTCATTTTCTGGATTATTTATTTTCTTGTTCTTCCTTTCTTGTTCCCTTTAATTCATTACTTATATATTTTCTTCTAATTTCTCGATATAGGCCTATGTTCAAGTCTTAATTTTCTTTTATCTCTCTTTATATTATTTTCTTCATCTCTTTACTATCGTTATATTTTATTTTATATTTATTTGTTATATACATTACATTCATAACTTTATTATCATCACCACAAACACATTCTGTATCGTAATGAACGTCTCTTTGCCTCATCATAATATATACGACAAATGATCATTCATTTCAGATCGTGTTAAATATAAAAATTACATTTAAATTGGGAAAGAAGATTATATACAATATCTCAAAGAATAACCCCCTGAAATTAGTGACATTACTTACGGTTCACTCTATATATGGGATGACTGCGAGTTCAACAGGTGGTCCTGGTGGTATTAGTGAACCCAATTCTCACAGGTGGGACATCATGCCTCACCCCTGACAGAGTCAGGTACCAACCTCGCACGACTACGTGATAACCTCAGGTCACGGAGACCCAAATCCTTCCTATATCAGCATCGGAAACCCATACTACGCCGAAGACTTTCAACTCAGCCTATCTTTATCTACTACAGATGGCAGATAAAATGGAGAGAAGGTGGAGTGTGTTGGTGGAATGGTAGAAGGAAACGGGAGTACCTCTAGAAGAATCTTCTACAACGTCTGCTTTGCCCACAAAAATTTCCTCAATGACTGGCCAAGGATCGAACCTGGGCCGCTTGGATGGAAGACCAGTGTATCATTGCTTGATCCACAGACACGACAACACAGCCACCTCGTATAGATATGATAATACGAATAATATTATACTGCGTATTGCAGCCGTGGCGAAAATATGATTCAGGAGCACATTGTGGCTCGCAATGATAGCTCTGCATTTCTCTTCCTTTCTACCTCCCACAATCCCCACCCTCTCACTCACTGCAGTCATTTGCGTTAAAATAATGAGTCTAGGAAATTGTATATTTAGTATGTAGAACTACATTTGTTTATAGATCTTTTGTTATATTATTAAGTTTTGTACTTGTGAACTATATCAATAAATCAATCAATCAATCAATCAATCAATCACTCACTGCAGTCAAACTCCGTTCCATTTGTATTTGTCTCTGACCTGCGAGTGGCGTATCGCCGCAATGTCTCTCTCGAAACCATGTACCTCTACAAAAACGAAAGTTTCAAGTAGGATGGGAGGACGCATTTTTTTGCTGTCAATATAATGAGAATATTAAATGTATGATTTGCTCACGAGTATTACGAGGAAAACGGTTGTATAACATAAAACAGCATTATACTACATGTTACTGATGAAACCTTAAAAGGTTAGCCTAAATGTTGTTGTTGGTGGTATTATTATTATTATTATTATTATTATTATTATTATTATTATTATTATTATTATTAGCCCTATTATCTCTGTACGTCGATCCTTTTTCAGCAGATGTACGAATAATGCGGTTAGCTCTTCAATTTAAACTCACAGATTTACTATGTGATGTTAAATGAAAGCTAGATGTAAGAACTTGACGAATGTTGAACTTTTAAAATCTTTGCCAAAAAATAAATATCCGAAGCTTTGTTCTTTCGCTTTCTCTTTTGAAGCCATGTTCGCTACAACCTACGTTTGTGAAAAATTATTTTCAACAATGAAAATAGTAAAAACCAAATTTAGATCACGACTGACAGACAAATACCTTCGTGATCAACTACGACTGGCAGTAAGTGACATAATTCCTGATTTTGAAACTCTGTCGCAGAGACATTCTGAACAGAGTTAATAGGTTGTGATAATGTGTCCTATGTTTTATTGTTCATTTCTTTCTTCGTTACACGTGCTAAACATTAGTTTGTAATCTTGTACTGTATAAAATTGTATCTAAGTGCTTGACGTAAGGAAAATGAAAATCCGTTAATAAGTCAGACAGTTGCTTCACTTCCCCTTCGGGTGTCCGCCTCCCTCCATAAGTGCTATACACTTTGCAGGTTACACAGTGGCTCGGCGCACGATCACATTTTCGCCACGACTGGCGTATTGTATCGACGATAGTTTTTGTGTCAGATACTTGAGGAGACTGCTTGTGTAGAGACATAGAAGAGTAGTCTTTTGGGTGGGCTTTTTTCTGGCATTTTATAAGACTGAAAGTAGTATAAGATACCAGGAAAGCACCTGTTTATATATTTTACAAACACCAACAAGTTTTGTTCAAATATTACAGGATATTTTGCATCTCTGAGGAGACAACCAGTTCCTGGAAAGAACCCGGTTTTTACTCGACCATAAATCAAGACGGAGGTGCTGATGATGAATGGGACACGTGTCATTAATTTTCCAACTTACTACAGCAGCAATCTGCCCTCGAGGTACCGGTCCCCGGACTGCACACCGTGTGTCGGAACGTTTAATCATATGAAGGAACCTCCTTCGAGGCTTCTGACGTGGATTTATACCTAGTACTGTATTTCCGAAAGACGGGAACTTCCGCTTCGGTCGTTGCACATATGTATGCAATCCAAGATCATGGGTTCGAATCTCGACAAGGACATGAGTTTTTCTGTCTGTGTTATATCTTGTGTGTAGAACACGAGATAATGTCCCTATAGTCAAAAAGTTAATTGCTTAAAGAAACTTAGAACCTAGATTTTACAATACAGACTGCAGAAGAACATTGTTCATGTAACATTACTACATTGCTGCACGTACAGTATGTTACATTTATTTGTTTCAAGGAATATAACCTAGATCAGCGTTTCTCAAACTTTTTTGAAGTGGGGACCACTTTTTTAACTCAGAACAATTCCGCGGACCACCTTACTCTTGTTCCCTTCGAAAGCAAATTTATCATTTTTGTAGCATATTTTAATACCAGTATACTTACTTACTGGCTTTTAAGGAACCCGGAGGTTCATTGCCGCCCTCACATAAGCCCGCCATTGGTCCCTATCCTGAGCAAGATTAGTCCAATCTCTACCATCATATCCTACCTCCCTCAAATCCATTTTAATATTATCTTCCCATCTATGTCTTGGCCTCCCCAAAGGTCTTTTTCCCTCCGGCCTCCCAACTAACAATCTATATGCATTTCTGGATTCGCCCATACGTGCTACATGTCCTGCCCATTTCAAACGTCTGGATTTTATGTTCCTAATTATGTCAGGTGAAGCATACAATGCGTGCAGCTCTGCGTTGTGTAACTTTCTCCATTCTCACCAGTATACTTATATTTTAAAATAGAATTAATTAATTAAAATTAATTTAATTAAATTAATTTTATATTAATATTAATTAATAAAGGTAATTTTAATAGAAGAAAATTCACTTTTGTTTCTTTAACTAAAAAATAATAATAAATATTGGTACTCAAATTAATTAATTGTTCTATATTTGGACGTATACTGGTAAGCTTAAGTCGGAGATTGTCACATACATCGAGTCGATTTCGGTAGCCGACTTTGTTTTTATTAAAGATTGTGATGAAAACCCTTTCTCACACAGATACGTAGAAGTAAACTGAATTATAATCCCTAAACCACCATTGTACAGTTCACTGTATTCTCTTTTCACTTGTGATGCGGTCCAGAAATTGACCATACCTTCCGCTTGGAATTTCATTTAAGTCCGGTCTCATTCCAATTAACTGTTCTCTTTCACTCAATGAAAGTTTGTTAGTTTTAATATCGCAATGAAATTGATCACGAACCCATGAAAATTCGTCATATTTACTTGGAAAATATGTTTCGAAGTGTGACCTCAGAGTTGTAATATTGGTGTACGACGTACAGTACGTGACCATTTCAATGTGCAGACTGGACGTCGGCAAAACTATTAAGAAAGCCATAAATACATGGAAAGGTTCGGCCCTCTGTTATGAATTTGGTGGTCTCTGGCTGGGTTACAGGCACGGCGCCAGATGTGTAGGGAAAAGATGGCGAGGAACACCACGTTCACAGTGCTTTAAATCCCTATTTTGTTGTTGAGAGTAGAGTGAGAAGTCAGTAGACGAATAGGGTAATAAATTTCATAAAATGTCAATACTGAGAGAAAAAGTGAAAGGCGATTGCCATGTCTCATTTCCAAACTCTGAGATTTTGAGCTATTGAGTGACACGCAATTCGTTTGAATTTTATTTTTTCTTCTGCCTCTTTTTGAAGGACCACAAGGGCAGACCTCGAGGACCACAGGTGGTCTGCGGACCATAGTTTGAGAAACGCTGACCTAGATTATAATTCGGCGTGAAAGAGAACGTGTGGTGGAGAAGTGTTATTATGGTTATATTCTCGGATTTTTTTTATAGAACAGATTTCAAAGTTGAAATTGAAAAAGACCGACAGTGGAATATTTTAAAAGTTGTTGTTGCTTAGTCAAGTGTCCGAAGACAGATTTGAACCTCATAAGTGACACCAAGAAGGATCACTCAGTCATGAGGCAACTATGCAAGATAATGGAGTAGGATGGTCAGTTCCTTTCCCCCTCCATTACATACATCGCTGACTAGTAACATATTTCACTAACCAGATCTAAGAAGTATCCAGTCCACCGCTGTGGAGTAACGGTTATAATGTCTGACCGTGAAACGAGTTCAAATCTTGGATGAGACAAGTTACCTGGTTCAGGTTTTTTCCGGAATTTTCCCTCAACCTATTAAGAGTAAAGGCTGGTTCACAATAAACCGGAAACGAGAATCGGAACGAAAACGAAAACGGTAAAATTGTTAAAATGTGTACATTTAAATGTGAGCATTCACAATTAACGAAAAGCTTGCCGGAGCCCAAGATCGGGAACGGAGAGTTGGCCAAGTTTCAACTTTGGCGTTCACGTTTCCGATCACAGCCCACTAGATTCATTCTATTACCATCTAAAAGCTATTTTGTCGTCATATATTTTGTAGCAAGAAGACCGTGACATAACCTATGCATTATTTTGTTTTGTGCTGTGCAGCATGGAGCAAGTTTTATTTGATGAGATTCTAATATTGAGTGTTGAGGAAAATCCTCGCGTTTACGATAAGCGGCGCACCTCGTATAAAGATGAGAAAATGAAGGAGAATACGTGGCTTTCAATAGCTGCATCTTTGAACACCGATCGTAAGTGAATCATATTTTATTACTGTATTGGTTGTATTACACACTACATATTCATGCTTCAATTCAATAACTACTGTTGTGTTCGTTTTTGTTCTATTACAAATGTTTCTTATCTAATTATTTTACGTTATGGTAGACTTAAAATAGTTTGTGATAATAAAGATGCATTGGGATATTTATAGTACCGTACCTAATGAAATGTTTCAGTTGAAATTTCGAAGTTGGTTTACCTGTATTTATGTTGGCTGCCTTGTACTCATGAGAGAACGCCATTGGTCAATTATACACAAATAACATCAGAATGCGTAATATCGACTTTACATATCGTTATTGACATGCATATCGATATTCATTGTCGTCTACGTTCTCGTTTATTGTGAATCAAAAATTTTCATATTCACGTCCTCTGCTTCTCGTTTTCATTCTGGTTCTCGTTCCCGGTTTATTGTGAAGCAGCCTTAAATGTTGGATAACTCTCGGCGCTGGACCCTGGACTCATTTCGCCGGCATTATCATCTTCATCTCACTCAGATGCTAGATAATCGTAGCAGTTGATAAAGCGTCGTAAAATAAACACATATGAAAAAAAGACATATAGGCCTACAAACTATTGTTCTTCCTCTGACACATAACTTCAAGTGAGATGTATTGCCTGATAATAGAGGTACATATCAGCCAGAAACTCGATCACAGGTAATTGAATTGGTCATTGCTAGAAGGCCCTTTGTCCAAAAATGTTAGTTCTGAATAAATCGAAAAAAACTGTTTTTAAGAAATACTAATCTTCGTAGAGCAATGTGGTGACTGTCCATCATAAAGGTATATTTGTGCTTTCTGGAAGCACAATTTTTATTTTGTTGTCATATGTAGTTTGTATAATATTATTAATTAAAAATTCAAATTTAAGGGCCTTTTAGCAGTGAACTTAAAATAATTTCACATTTGGTTAAAAATGGAGTACTGTAATAAAATACAGGATTGTAAATTAAATAAACTACCATTATTTCAAGTTAAAAGTATATTTCTCTTCTTAAAATATATTTTAATTACGTATTACAAAGTTTTAGGCCCTTGTTTTAAATCTAACTTGACGATTTCATTCTGTATTTTCTCTATGTTCTGCTAGTGGAGAATTTACAACTTTCTCATGGGGAATGGGGAATGTAGCATAGAATTTTCCTGATATCCTGCATTTTGTCTGGGTTGATTGCAATCAATTCATCATAAGTAGGACGTTGGGGAAGGACTATGTTTTCAATTCCAGGTAGACAGAGAGCAAAGGTATGCGTAATACAACCATCAATGAACTTGGATGTTGAAACAATATGAGGAAGAGTGGCATTGTACATATAATCATAATAACTCGCAGGGGCGAATGACAACTTCGAACACCGAGGTACCTTTCTACCATAAGATTCTACAGAAAGACCTCTTTTGTAAAACATGGGCCACCAGTTAATGAGTGACTTTATTTTTGTGCATGCATAAATATTTTATATAGCCTGTAAAGATTTTTGTGGCCTAAGGAAATAACATTTTTATGCAATATTCATTTACGTCAGTGATTCAGTGTAAATATTCTGAACTTACCTACAATCCTCACCAGTTCGTCTTTCAGCCACCAATTCTCCGGAGTAAGTCACATGTTCAGTGCCTTTAACTTTGGCTTTCTTTAATATATTTCGTTTCCAACTGCAAGTATCACTACATCTCTTTTTGCTTTTCAAACTCTCAGTCTCCATTTTAATTAGCCGAAATTGCGTATAATATAATAATTTGTATTAAAACACAAATAAAGATCAGAGCAGAATAAACAGACCGCTTCAAACAATGAAGATAGCTGATGGTATAGTAAGTATAAAGGTTTGTCATCAGATGGAAACACCGCTAAATGACAAGATCACAGCTAGAAGGCCCTCTATCCTGGAGTAAGGGCATTTTAGCATGACACGAAAAATGAAATGCTCAACTGTGCGCGTGTATGAAGGCTTGAGGAAAGTCCTTTTAGCACAGATTGTGTATTTATGTGTAAGGATGTTGAATCTGTAGTTACCTCATTTTTGCAAAAATACGGAGAAAGGGCCTTTTAGCAATGACTAATTCAATTGTAAAACTGCAGGATTTCATTTAATAGAAACTCCCGGTCCTGAAATGAAATTTAAGTAGGTTAATCTGTTACACCACAATCAAATTGTCTTGTTCTTGAACTTGGACCCTGTTGTAAGCGGATCCGAAAATTATTGCCAGGTTCTCTGCAGAGTGCAACCGCAGTATGTTGTTAAACTACGTTTAAAAGAAATGCGTATGTCGGCTTGGTCAGTCGGTGAGGAAGGTAGGCAAGCAGCGAAGAGAGTCAAGAGTTTGGAAATGACCTTGTACTGAAGTTCTAAGTCTCTTTCTGTATTTACTATGAACCAGCTTGCCTGTCTGTGGGAAATAATGTAAGCTGAAGATTTTAGCTACTGTATATTATAGACTGTGAACTTATGACAAGGAACTTGAAACAGTTCTTTCTTTCCGTAACCCTTACTTAGTCGACCTGGTTGGCAAGTTGGTATAGCGCTGGCCTTCTATGCCCAAGGTTGCGGGTTCGATCCCGGGCCAGGTCGATGGCATTTAAGTGTGCTTAAATGCGGCAGACTCATGTCAGTAGATTTACTGGGATGTAAAAGAACTCCTGCGGGACAAAATTCCGGCACACCGGCGACGCTGATATGACCTCTGCAGTTGCGAGCGTCGTTAAATAAAACATAACATTTAACATTCAACCGTTACTTATTTTGTCTCCTTCCCAAGAAAGGAAAAAATGTCTTTAAGTTATCACTTATCAACTATTTATCTTTATTGTTTTATCCCTTTAAGGGCCAACACCGACCAGCCGGCTGCAGGCCCCAAATGCCCAAGCAGAGGTAGAGATCATCTACACTTAAATGGGACTGTCATATTGACATACTATCTAAGAAACTCAACAAAGGTATTTTTATGTTAAGGAAATTAAAAACACATGTTAGTGTTGAAGTGCTAAAATCCGTATACTATGCTTATATCCATAGCCATCTAACGTATGGAATAATAGTTTGGGGTAATGACCCTAAAATAATAAAGTTATTGAAACTACAAAAGAGGGCAGTAAGAATAATTTGTAATGTTGATAACCGTACACATTGTAAACCTTTATTTCGGAGATTTGAAATTTTAACTGTACCGTCTTTGTATATTTTAAGTTGTTTAATGTATGTACAAACAAATATTAATAAGTTTACTACAAATAGCTCAGTACATAGCTATTCTACAAGGCATAAAAATGATTTAAGAAAAGGACAATGTAACTACACTACTACTAATAGCAGCTTTGTAGAGATTTGTAAGAAGTTATATAATGTTTTACCCGGCAATATTAGACATTTAAGCTTGAGGCTGTTTAAGAAAGAAATTAAAAATAAATTAATAGACTTGTCATTATATAATATTGATGAGTATTTTAACTCTATAGAGCTGTATAACTTTTAGGGATAATTGTCCATATGATATTACACCGTGTTCCGCTTATAAGTATAACAAAAGAAATAGCTATAACTTCTGAATTAATACAAGTATATAGTTGAAACCAACTGCTACAAAGAATGAAAACTGGGAATTTTTGTTACCTTATGTTCCATAAACCTCAACATGGCTTCCATTGGTGGCACGGGAAATATCCAACCGGTATTCAACCTCGACCCAAGTGTTATGAAGCATCTGTGGTGTAACATTGTTGACAGCAGCATAAATTCTTTCTTGTAAGTCTGCCAAATCACGTACTGGCGTCCTGTAGACCTGGTCCTTAACAAACCCCCACAGGAAAAAATCAGGTGGTGTTAGATCTGGTGATCTGGCAGGCCATGTGATGTACGGTGATCCTCTTCCGATCCATCTTGCAGGGAATTGTTCGTCTAAGAATGTGCGAACCATGTTGGCAAAGTGTGGTGGAGCCCCATCTTGCTGGAAAATTGCTCCATCTGGGAGTTGTGGCACAGCATACAGTTGCAACATATCCAGGTACGTGTTTGCAGTGACTGTCTTTTCAGCTAAGAAATAGGGACCAATGATTCTGTCACGCATGATCCCACACCAAACATTCCATTTAGGGGAATCCCGTTGGTGTTCAATTACGACACTTGGATTTTCCGACCCCCAGATGCGACAATTGTGTCGGTTTACTTTTCCACTGACGTGGAAGGTTGCCTCATCTGAGAAACAGACTCGAGTTAGAAATGTGTCGTCATCGTCCACTTTATCCAACATTGTTTCTGCAAAGCGTTTTCGTTCCAGTTTATCATTCGGCGTAATCATCTGATGAAGTTGCAGCTTGTACGCTCGCAAACGCAATCTTTTATGGAGCACTGTATGCACTGTTGTTGGTGGGATGTTCAACTGCACACTAGCCTGTCGAATGGATTTCCGCGGGCTTCTCTGAAATGCCTCGCGAATGCGTTCGACATTTTCGTCAGACACTTTACGCTTGGAATGTTTACCTGCATTAGACAACAAACTTCCTGTTTCTCTGAGCTGCCTATCCCATTTCATTATTGAGACGTACGTCGGTACAGCTTCCCTCGGTCTAAGATTGTACTGACGGCGAAACAAGCGCTGTACACGAATTATGGATCTATGTTCTGCTAATGACAGCACACAAAAGGCTTTCTGCTGTGGCGTCCACATGCTGACTGACTAAAGATACGATACGAATTCTCTTATTTAATGATCTGCGCATGCGTGAGTCTTCTAAAAATAAGTAACAACAATGGATTAAAACTTCCCAATTTCCTCTTTACAATGGTACCAATCTTAACCCATTTGCATGCATTGTTATGAAATTATAACTATTTCTTTTATTATACTTATAAGCGGAACACGGTGTATATAATGTAATTATTTCATTGTATGTAACTTATGAACTTATTGCTTACTTGTAAATCATGACATTTTCCTATGCTGTATTGTACAGTCTTTGGAATGAAATGTTTAAAATAAAATAAAATAAAATAAAAAACCAGAATGGAGGTATCGTGTGGTTCACATTAGTCGTTATAGGTGGCTTTCGTAACCGGATTTCGCTACGTATCGTAGCTCCCCAAATGAATCAGAATATGAGTGTGCTCCGGCCCCATACTAACAAATTTCATGAAAAAATGTCTTCCCCCATGAGGACTCGAAACTGTGCGCATTCTGTAACGCGAGAACTAGGCAGGATGCCTTAGACCAGCGGTGACCAAAGCGGGTGTCGTGATTACATCGTGTAAGCATGAGTGAAAAATAAAGGACATTATTTATTCACCATAATGTTTAGAAAAATAAAATGTTCTTTATAATTTAATGAACACAATCGTAATTATATATGGGCTATTTACTTCTTAATATAGGAACTAGTCAATTCATGGTAACTTATTATTATTATTATTATTATTATTATTATTATTATTATTATTATTATTACTACTACTACTACTACTACTACTACTACTACTACTACTACTACTACTACTACTACTACTACTACTACTACTACTACTACTAAGGTAAGGTAATAACTGCCTCCCATTGGAGGTGGCCCAGAAGGATTCAGTATACTCCCCTACATGAATTTTGCAATATTAAATGTTTACATAAATTTTGTAGAAAGAAAATTAAAATAAACATATATGAATAGAAAGTGAATACAAAAAATTAAACAGAGTGAATATGATGACTCAGAATTTGGCAAGAGCGTTTCAAAACTGAAGTTATGATGTCAGCAGTAAGAGTCTGTGGTAGTTCAAAAGTCTTCCTGAAGCGTTCAAAGAACTTGGGAATCACACCACGAGCTCCAATAAGAAGACCAATCACCTCAATGTCTTCAAGCTGGTATTTTGCTTTGAAGTAATCAACTGTTGGCAGATAAATGTTGATCTTTTCTTGATTGACATCCTCCGGCTGGCTACTCCCCGTTTCAATCCATATGGTAGGATCAATTATATATCCTTTCTTGGTAGTCTGGGAATACGCTATGATGTCAATACGTCTAATGGAGCCATTAGTAGCAAGGCAAGAAACTTCCTCTTCTACTGTCCAAGACTTTTTTCTTAAAGCAGTTGCAATTAAGGATCGAACATGATGGTGTCTGGCATTTCGGAGGAATAAACCTCTGTTACACTGACCTTGGACGTGGGCAAATGAAATTATATTTCTCAATTAAATTATATTTATTTTATTAATTTATTTTTAATATTTAATAATACAAATCGAAATCCAGAACATTTACTTACGTAAGCACAGATAGAAAATTCCTGAAGAAAGAGAACTATAATGGAAAACTTTATGATTTTTACGACAAGTGAGACAGAATCACCTTGTGCACTGAGAGATGCAGGAGGATAAGGAGTGTTCTTAAAAAATAAACACAAGTCCTTGCACGTAGCACGTAACGGCCAGTCAAGATAACGGCGATATGGTGCAATTTGTAATTATTGCAATGCCGAACAAAGGTGCTATCTTTATGTCACCAACTTAGTACCGGTGGGGCCCATAATTTAGCAGTCATTTCGCCGCGATAATATAATCTGTGTTTTCTAAGAGGTAGTGGCTAGAGAGAGCGAAAAGACTTGAAACACGCTTGAATAAACTAAGCAATCAACAACAATTTTAGTGCTTGAAATTAATAACCCTATTTAACAATGACTAATGCTTTATTTTATATTATTTCTTGACTCTAATTCTTATTTATATAGTTAAATATAAGATATGTATAAGATCAACATGTAATAATGATGGCATTTAAATTGACAAAGGAAACCAAAGTACTTGAAATAATATGACTTCGACATTTTCACGCAAATACATATTTTTTTAACATCCTCGATACAAAAGGAATAATTCAGAACATACCGTTTTTCTGTTTAGTTTTCTATTGCCATGTCCCTTCCATTTACATACGGATTAAAAACTGTTTTCTTGTTATAGCCTGCACGTTGTTCTAAATTTCCAAATAAAAACTTTTATATTTTATTTAACCCTAGCAAACCAACGGGGGGAGGGTACTTTGTGCCCACCTCCTCTGAAATTTATATTTTAAATATGTAATTGATATTTAAAAATATGAAAATATAATTTATTGCCAGTTATGAATCCTTCTATTTTTTATTTTATTGGGTTATTTTACGACGCTGTATCAACATCTAGGTTATTTAGCGTCTGAATGATATGAAGGTGATAATGCCGGCGAAATGAGTCCGGGGTCCAGCACCGAAAGTTACCCAGCATTTGCTCGTATTGGGTTGAGGGAAAACCCCGGAAAAAACCTCAACCAGGTAACTTGCCCCGACCGGGATTCGAACCCGGGCCAACTGGAATCCTTCTATCTTATTGTGTTATTGTTTAATCGTTTTCACCTATAGTTGCACTAAAATACGAAAATATGTCAAAATGGACAAAAATATCCGCTTTTTATTGAAGTAATTGTTCGAAAATATATAAAAACGTTTCAACTTTTCTCATTTATTATAGTACGTACTACTTGCTGACTACAAATGTTAAAAAAATTTTCAAAATTAAACATTTTTGTAGTAAAATTGAGGTATGTGAGGATGGGTGTGAAGAAAGTTATGCGTAACATTTTCCGGACTGTTACGTTGAAGTAAATGTTCGTAAAGAAATTTCAATTTTTTTCATTTATTATAGTACATACTATTTGTTCACTAAAATTTAAAAAATAGTTTCAAATTAAACATTTTTTGTAGTAAAACTGAGGTCTGTTCAGTATGTGAGGACGAGTGTGAAGAAAGTGATGCGTAACATTATCCGGACTGTTACGTTGAAGTAATTGTTCGTGAAGAAATTTCAATTTTTTTCATTTATTATAGTACATACTATTTGTTGACTAAAATTTAAAAAATTGTTCAAAATTAAACATTTTTGTAGTAAAACTGAGGTCTGTTCAGTATGTGAGGACGAGTGTGAAGAAAGTGATGCGTAACATTTTCCGGACTGTTACGTTGAAGTAATTGTTCGTAATGAAATTTCAATTTTTTTCATGTATTATAGTACAGACTATTTGTTGACTAAAATTAAAAAAATAATTCAAAATTAAACATTTTTGTAGTGGTCGCAAAATACTGCATGTTATTTAAAATATCTTGGTATTGCTAGGGTTAATATTGCTTCGAAACTGATAAAAGAATTATAGATTAAACTACATTCACTCTAAATAACATTAATTCAATCTAAAAAAAGTCAAGACAGAATATTCTGGTCCAAATGTTTTAATTTTCAGATTTGTATGATAAATGAAAAATCGAGAACAGCATGTGGGCTCCAACTGTATGACAAAGCAACTGAAAAGTATTTTTACGCTATGTTTAGAAGCTAATTTTGTGCCTTACAGTTCGGATTGGCACCTAATTATTTTGCAGTATTAGTGCAGTCATTTTGAAGAGTTGTCTTGTGGGACTCAGTAGGGGTTATCTTTGTTCACACCGTGAATGGTCAGAGTGACTATATAGTATATACCAAAATCTGCTCACTCGTATGCCCACAGATATTCTAACAGATTCACCTGTGTACTCTGTAAGAATCGGTTTGTGAGGAAACCGGCCGAAGATGATAAACTCAAGAACGTATGCTCTATTTGCTTTACATTTATAAATGATATCGTGCCCTATCACGTCACTTTATTAATGAGTGTTTATGGGCGTGTATTTACACTCAAAGTCCATACTTCCATTTTATTAAACCGGCTCTGTAAGATTGCTTTCGGCTTTGGAATAATTTCTCTTCCGAATATCATGATAATAAATTAATTTCATTGAGTAATAAGGCTGTAGATGACTGCCTGAAGATGTCCCTATTAATCATATCATGTTCAGGGGACACAGCTGCCCACCTGCCCCGCCAGGGGCGCTTAAAGTTTCAATGTAGCTAAGTAATCCTGATTGTTGCGTTAGCAGATAACGCTGTGAGTTTTACGTGTGGAATGTCAGTCATTTTGTATGGACAGTGCTGCAAAAACTATCCAGCCATTAGGTGTTTCCGGACAAAACAGAAACACAACAGCGTTATGATATTTTTTTACCGATTCAGAGACTAATGAAGGCAAATTATTATTTCATAAATTCTAAATGTTTTAGTCCTTTGATTTAAATAAGTTATCTATAGTAATCTCAGGCCTCGAATGACATTTATTAGAAGTATTTGGTGAATAAAATAAAATTGTAAATAATATAACCCTAAAATTCGCTCACAAAATCTTAATAATTGTGTATTTATGAATACTTAACATATTCAGACATTCTGAAATCGAAATAGATGAATAACGATTACTGCAATAAAGAAATTGAATGTTATTCAGTAATGCCAATTGAGAAAAGCGAAATACAGGTTTTTAACAATGTTATTATATGCACTGCGCTTTTCTCTTGTTATTATAACAGAAATACGTTTTCATTATCTACTGAAATCATAATTTAATTTAAACATTTTACAGTATAATTACAAATAACCTGATTAATACATTAATTAAATAAGCAATTGTTATGAAGGATTGTCATTTTCTTTAGATACAATGTATATGGAATTAGAAGCTGAAGATGTATATGTGGGAGTAGGATTTCGCACTTTATTTAGTACAATGGATTCATGCTCATCGATTTACGTGGAAACAGTTGGCGGCACTGACTAAACAAAAGAACGGCCATTCGATAAATTGATAGTGATAAATCGAACTGCAGAAATTATCGCGATATATGACTGTGATTGGTTGGAATTCAAAATTTAATTACACTTCTTTGGCCGAAAATGGAATGACAGCATATAAACGAAATAGTTATAAAATAACAACCATATTCATTCAGTTATTCTGTTTTCATTTTATTTTGTTCTTCAAACTAATTGCGTTAATTTTTAGACTCGTTCATTTGTTTACCGTAATGAATAATAGAGATATTACCAGAAGATCAATAACAAATTCTTCTTACAGAAAATCATAAATGTGATGACGTAGGGACTCTCATTGAGCTATTACTCCTATATTGTTGCGTGTGTATGGTGGAGAAGGGGGTATAGGAGGGGTTTGGTGGCCTCGATACGACTTTATAAAGGGTTGATTAAGAGGGAAAAACGCGTTATCGAATGGTTCAAAAGTATGCCGAGGCTTTCAGCCATTCTTTACAGTGCACATTCCAGTCATTCTCGGCCACAGGATATCCACAGGCTCACACTCAAATGTCCAACAACACAGACATTGTTTATGTTGCCGGACGGCTATATAAACCACATAGGAAGCTAAGGTTCCGATTCAAGGAGGCCAAAATAAACTTATGCAAAAAAGACTACCTTTCCACAATTTTTCTTTGGATATTTCTGTAGTTTACTGTTAGTGTTATTATTATTATTATTATTATTATTATTATTATTATTATTATCATTATTATTATTGTTATTATTATTATTACTTACTTACTTACTTACTTACTTACTTACTTACTTACTTACTTACTGGCTTTTAAGGAACCCAGAGGTTCATTGCCGCCCTCACATAAGCCCGCCATTGGTCCCTATCCTGAGCAAGATTAATCCATTCTCTATCATCATATCCCACCTCCCTCAAATCCATTTTAATATTACCTTCCCATCTATGTCTCGGCCTCCCTAAAGGTCTTTTTCCTTCCGGCCTCCCAACTAACACTCTATATGCATTTCTGGATTCGCCCATACGTGCTAGATGCCTTGCCCATCTCAAACATCTGGATTTAGTGTTCCTAATTATGTCAGGTGAAGAACACAATGCGTGCAGTTCTGTGTTGTGTAACTTTCTCCATTCTCCTGTAACTTCATCCCTCTTAGCCCCAAATATTTTCCTAAGCACCTTATTCTCAAATACCCTTAACCTATGTTCCTCTCTCAAAGTGAGAGTCCAAGTTTCACAACCATAAAGAACAGCCTGTAATATAACTGTTTTATAAATTCTAACTTTCAGATTTTTTGACAGCAGACTAGATGATAAAAGCTTCTCTTATTATTATTATTGTTATTATTATTATTGTTATTATTATTATTATTATTATTATTATTATTATTATTATTATTATTATTATTATGATTCTCTTCTGTATTAGAAATTATAAATCTTTCTCCCCGGTCTCCAGATGTATTAAACATGCTAACTTACATGTAGGCGACTTCGATCCATTCAATGTATAGAGGTATTAAAACATGACAATGTCTTTGCTTAATATTATTTGCATAATCTTTCTACACAAATTGGTAATACTTTCTGTAAGAATTAACTCCTTCCATAAAATATAATAATATTAATTCTTGTAAATTAAAATTTTGTTATTATTATCTCAATTATTTCGTTAATTTGTATCAAAGTTGTTCATTTTGTTGTATTAAATTTATCACTGTGCTAGACTTTTATTGGTCAATGGCTATTATCCAGCACATAAATATCAATAAATAAATAAATATATTCGCATTATTATTATTATTATTATTATTGTTATTATTATTATTATTCCACTATCAATGTAAACACATCATCGTATATGACAGTTTTTTCTTAATATTTTCGTTTTAGTAAAAATTTACCGTTTTAGTGTTATTTCATAGTCACCATATTATCCTTTCGTCATCGCTGAATGTTTAATTTCATTTAAAAAGTAGATTATAACCTATAGACCTACGTAACTAAAAACTAAATAAAAGAAGGAAAACATAAATTGTTCACAACAAAAATAGGAATCCCAAGGCAGAACAGACTATTCTACTGACGCATACAGTGATTATATCGGTAGTGATGATGATGATGATGATGATGATGATGATGATTACTTTTATCAAAATCGTTTTGAGCTACATGTTAAGAGAGCAGATCTCGTCTGTGGTCCAAATGGTAGCTTTTCTGGGTAAATTCAGTGATTGTGTTCGATTTCACACAAGAATGCGCAGATTTATCACAGAGATTGGATGTGTTGGATGTGTAATGTTGGATCAAAATCTCCAATGAAGACGGAAGAGACCAAAAGTTGAAAGTAGAGGATGATGAACATGATGATTAAAAGAACAAAGACTTAATATTAATGGCACAGGGAAAGATTATGAAAGCTTGTAAGTAACAGTTTGATCAAGAACTGGTCCACAGTGATAATGCAACGATAATCCATCTTCGTAGTGTACAAGATAGTTAATTACAGGATGCGAAGTTCTTGGGTGGCTGAGAAACATGAAAAACAATGACAAAGCAGAAGAATTTATAGAGACTCGTCATCGGGGAGGCAGTGAGCGTACACTGGTTGGAATTCTTAAAAATAAATCGTAAACAGAATGATCTTATCGCCGGTGGTACAAATAATTGCATTGTTGAGAATTCAACTCAAGACAGCAATTGCAAGACCACTGACTGCTTTCTGAGCAATTAAAGTAATTCACTGGTAAGTAAACAAACCAGGGGTGACCTTAAATTAGGCATAAATGGACACCATTCCATATAAAAGCGAAAGCTGTTATTATAATAGGTTTTGTGAATACAATAAGCCACACACATAGCTGTTAATTCTCAGAATTAGAATTATTTCTAGTAAATAAACGTCTTGTAATTTCTTATTTATTACTTACCTCTTAAGATTTTAGTTACGGTTCTTCTTGTTTGTTTTTTCTTATGTCTTCCTTATTTTGTCTCACATAATTTTATTTTCCTTCTTTATTTATTTATTTATTTATTTATTTATTTATTTATTTATTTATTTATTTATTTATTTATGTATTTATTTATCCTTTTCATATTTCTTATCTTATCTCACTGCAGTTATTACTATTCCATCTGTTTTCTGTTTGCAGTTATTTTTTTATTCATTTTCCTTTCTTCTTATTCTTTCGTTTTTATTACATACATTCTTTCACTTTTTCTTTCTTCTCATTCCATAACCATCTTCTTTGTTTGTTCGTTTGTTTCTTTTTTCATTTCTTTGTTTATTCCTTTCATTCTTCTTTCTTTCTTTTTTCTGTCCTTCTTTCACTCTTTTTTCTTCCGTACTTTTCATATTATACTTACGTTATTACTAACCACCTGTATTCTTTTTTCTGTTATTTTTTCTATTCATTTTCTTTTCTTCTTTTCTTTTTGTTTTTATTACATATCAGTTTACTTTTTCTTTTTTTTCATTCCATAACCATCTTCTTTGTTTGTTTCTTTGTTCCTTTTTTCATTTCTTTCTTTGTTTCCTTCATTCTTCTTTCTTTCTTCCTGTCTTTCTTCCATTCTTTCCTTCTTCCGAACTTTCCATATTATTTTTAACTTATTAATATCCACCTGTATTCTTTTTTCTGTTATTTTTTCTATTCATTTTCTTTTCTTCTGTTCCTTCCGTTTTTACTACATACATTATTTCACTTTTTCTTTCTTCTTATTCCATAACCATCTCCTTTGCTTGTTTGTTCCTTTTTCATTTCTTTCTTTGTTTCTTTCATTCTTCTTTCTTTCTTTCATTCTTTCTTTCTTCCGAACTTTTCATAGTATTCTTACCTTATTACTATCCACCTGTATTCTTTTTTCTGTTCATTTTCCTTTCTTCTTTTCTTTTTGTTTTTATTACATATCATTTTACTTTTTCTTTCTTCTCATTCCATAACTATTTTATTTCTTTACTTGTTTGCTTTTTCTCTCTCTCTTTATTTCTTTTTCTTTCTTTTTTCCTTTCTCAATATTATTTTCATTAATTTTCCTTATAGCGTTCTTTTGTTACTTTATTCCTTCATCTCTTTTGTTTCCTTATTTCTACTTTATCATTACTCTAACAATAAGCATAAATCAGAAATTAGAAATTATTATAATGATGCAAAAACGAAGATTTCCAGATTTTCGCGGAAATTGACGTACACGTTTTTAGCATCTCTCATTCCGAAAAAGTATGTCTGTCTGCCTGTCTATCTCTTTGCCTGTCTGTCTGTCTCTTTGCCTGTGTAAGCGATTTGTACTGAACTGTTTGACGGATTTTATTTGTATCAGTTATCAACGACTCAATTTTATGTTAACCCAGAAACATTTCGAATAAAATATAATAATTTTAGTAAAAATGAATAGGCCTTTACTAAAATTCCCGTCAAAATTTAATGTTCCATTTCATCCTTCTCACTTTTCCTTTCCTCTTTTATGTCTATATCTTTCTTTTTTATTTCTTTCTTCCTTTCAATCATTTACATCCTGTCTTTAATTTTAACAAATCTGTTTTTAATTTTTGCCTCCTTTTTCAGACTTGTGTCCTGTTTACCGTGTGTGCTCTTAACCTGTATCTTGATCTTTCTTCGACATGTAGGCCTACTAGGTAACCAGACTATACACGCTAGAAATTTACCTGTAGCTAGCATAAGTCCAGGTATCCACCAAAACTATCACAGAACATCACAATAACGAGTGATAAAAATGCCTCAGTAGGGATTCCAATCCATAAACATAGCCTCCACTCTGAGTCACTTCTACGTTGCGTCTTAACTGTTGCGCTTACCACAACCGACAAAATTGGGTATCTAATTCGATAACAATTCTGTGAAAACATTATACTTGCAGACAACCGTTTGTTTTGCTTCAGACAAACAAAAATATGATGTGGGTCTGACATAATTATTATTTTGTCTGCAGTTATTATATCATTTTAAACAATTATTGTCCCAGCTGTACTCAGTGTTTACGAATGCTGTCGGAATACCAAAACAAGCGTTTAATCCAACCCCTATCATCATTGTTGCCGGAGAACACCAGGTTGGCGATGGGACTTGTGTGGTTAATCATTATCTTTCAAACTCCAGCCCTTTTCACTCTCGATTGACTGACAGCGGCTCGACTCCTTTCCGGGGTCATACAGATAATTGACCGCTGCTCCCCCCTCCCAGAGCTCCGTCTGCCTTCTTGATCCACTTTTCCTCCAACATTTCACAATTCCGCATACAAACAGGACGCGTCAATTCGATAAAGCAAAGTTCGATTCTGTGGGAATTATTGTAAATTCACTTCCCTTGTCTCGGTTCACATTTAAAGATACTTTGGATTGAAGACGGTTCTGCAGACTATTCGGAGATAATGTGATTCTAATTGTTTGCAAATTGAACAAGTTAGCTAAATGCTATGCAGTGCCTCAGGGTGTCTAGCTATAAATACAACAGGTACAGATGGCTTGTGTCATCTCGTGCGGATAATGCTAATTACATGATATTAATACTTTTGTATACATAATATTGATTGAAATTCTCACAATAATTAGTAGCTAAAAGACCAAATTATTTAATGTACGAGTAGATAAACTGTATATCTATTTGTCTATCTGTCTGCCTACCTACTGTCAGTCAGTCCGTTCGTTCGTCTATCTGTCTGTCTGTCTGTCTCTCCGTTAGTCCGTCTGTACATCTATCTGTGTATTAATTACTTAAGAATTGGGATTTTTGGTTCAAAAATATTTGAAGAACATGTTTTAATAATAGGCCTAATAATAATAATAATAATAATAATAATAATAATAATAATAATAATGATAATGATAATTACTTACTTACTTACAAATGGCTTTTAAGGAACCCGCAGGTTCATTGCCGCCCTCACATAAACCCGCCATCGGTCCCTATCCTGTGCAAGATTAATCCAGTCTCTATCAACATATCCCACCTCCCTCAAATACATTTTAATATTATCCTCCCATCTACATGCCGGCCTTCCCAAAGGCCTTTTTCCCTCTGGTCTCCAAACCAACACTCTATATGCAGTTCTGGGTTCGCTCATACGTGCTACATGCCCTGCCCATCTCAAACGTCTGGATTTAATGTTCCTAATTATGTCACGTGAAGAACATAATACGTGCAGTTCTGTGTTGTGTAACTTTCTCCATCCTCTCAGCCCCAAATATTTTCCTAAGCACCTTATTCTCAAACACCCTTAATCTCTGTTCCTCTCTCAAAGTGAATTCCAAGTCTCACAACCATACAGAATAACTGGTAATATAATTGTTTTATAAATTCTAAAGTTCAGATTTTTTGACAGCAGACTAGATGGCAAAAGCTTCTCAACCGAATAATAACAGGCATTTCCCATATTTATTCTGCGTTTAATTTCCTCCCGAGTGTCATTTATATTTACTGTTACTGTTGCTCCAAGATATTTGAATTTTTCTACCTCTTCGAAAGATAAATCTCCAATTTTTATGTTTCCATTTCATACAATATTCTGATCACGAGACATAATCATTTACTTCGTCTTTTCGGGGGTTACTTCCAAGCCTATTGCTTTACTTGCTTGAAGTAAAATTTCCGTGTTTTCTCTAATCGTTTATGGATTTTCTCCTACACGCCTTCCGCATAGACAAGAAGCTGATGTAACCCGTTCAATTCCAAACGCTCTCTGTTATCCTGAACTTCCCTAATGGCATATTCTAGAGCGAAGTTAAAAAGTAAAGGTGATAGTGCATCTCCTTGCTTTAGCCCGCAGTGAATTGGAAAAACATCAGATAAAAACTGGCCTATAGGGACTATGCTGTAAATTTCAGTGAGACACATTTTAATTAATTGAACTAGTTTCTTGGGAATACCAAATTCAATAAGAATATTATATAAAACTTTTCTCTTAACCGAGTGATATGCCTTTTTGAAATCTATGAATAACTGATATATTGTACCTTTATACTCTCATTTTTTCTTCAATATCTGTCAAATACAAAAAATCTGATAAATAGTCTATCTATTACGTCTAAAACCGCACTGATGGTCCCCAATAATTTCATCCACGTACGGAGTTAATCTTCTCAAAAGAATATTGGACAAAATTTTGTACGACATCAACAAAAGCGATATTCCTCGAAAGTTACCACAGTTAGTCTTATCCCCCTTCTTAAAAATAGGTACAATTATGGACTCCTTCCACTGTTCAATAATAATAATAATAATGATAATAATAATAACAACAACAAAAAATTACTTACAAATAGCTTCTGAGGAACCTGGAGGTTCACTGCTACCCTCATAAAAGCCCGCCATCGGTCCCTATCCTAAGCAAGATTAGGCCTAATCCATTGTCTACCATCATATCCCACCTCCCTAAAATCCATTTTAATATTATCCTCCCACCTATGTCTCGGTCTCCCCAAAGGTATTTTTCTCTAAATTCTTCCAACTAACACTCTATATGCATTTCTGGATTCACCCATACGTCTGAATATAGTATTCCTAAATGTTAGGTGAATAATACATTGCGTACAGCTCTGCCTTGTGTATCATAATAAAAGTAATAATTTAATATTTAATCTCCCTCAACTAGGTGAAGTTAACAACGACAAAAGAATGTTAAACAGTAATATTTAAGATATGACATTAAATCCTTCACAAGAAAATTGTTTACAAAAATTGAAATTTACGGTATATTAAATGACTTTCAATTTAGTACTATGTACCAAGGCGGGCTCTCCCTTGGGGCTCATGGTAACTCATGGGACCGAGATTGTGGAACCGCGATGATAAAGGTAAAAATAATTTTCCATGTAGCCTGTGGGGGAGTTCGGAGAGGGCCCTCAGGTGAATCTGTAGCGCAGGAGGCCATTGCACCAAGGAACGTCAGAATTAACTGAATGACTCATACCTCAGCATCTAAAAAAAAAATTAAGAGTTGATTAAGTTTAACTTTTAACTACATTCATTGTATTCGGAATTTCAAAATTACAAGAAATTCAATTAGGAACTACGTTATGTTAAATGAAAGTAAAAATAAGGAAAAGAGGATATTGGAATTTTTTTTGGAGAGAAAGGTAAGCCTATAGAGTATCGAACCCCTAAAAGAATAGGGCTATAATACTATTAAAAAGAGTAGGCCTATGTCTGGACACCATAGCAAAGGATTTATTTGCTTGGGCGTTATGGATGTGATATCCTAAGTTGTCTTACATGGAAGACCAGAGTCATGCTGACCTCTAGTTACGGGACTCCCAGCGTGTGTTCGTCTAGTGCTAAGTCTAGCAAAAAGGGCAAATAGTGGTACTGGATGCGTGGTTTGTGTAGACAATCTTGAACGCTAGATTCCTTTTGTTTTCCTTTTTTAACTTCAAAGGGAATTAAATAAGCAAATAGAATTCAGATCGGAGGAAAATGTTGCAAGGTGTTGCCCATGTTTGGAGCGTGACGGCATTTGACTTATGGCAGTATAAAACTTCCCATTCAGTTCGCTAGTTCACACGCTATGGAAGTAATCGCTAAACAACACACAGAAAAGTTCCAGTTATAGGCCTAAATATTGCGTCATGGATTCTACAACACCGATATCCGTTATCCATAATCTGGAAAACAATCGGAGTATAACCAAAAGGGATCACCCATTTTAAAATTGAAAAATGAACATTACGCAATCGTCTCTGCAGCGTCCCTGAATTTTAATTAAAATTTATGTATATATTTGGTAATGTAAGCGTATGTGCCCTGGACCTCTATTGCTGGAAGATTGCCTGGCCGATATTTACTACATAATTAGCATGTAATAATGTTATATTATATTATATTATATTATATTATATTATATTATATTATATTATATTATATTATATTATATTATATTATATTATATTATATTATATTATATTATATTATATTATATTATATTATATTATATTCGTTTCTCCATTAAACAGTTGATGTAAGTGACGTGTGTTTTTTACTGTTATAATTGTCAAATAGCTTTTTTTCGAACAAAAGTGAACATTTCTTTTATATTTCCAAACAAAATCGGACATTTCCAAAATATTTTGTCTATAAAATGCACAGAAAACAACTAAAATCATGATTATTGACACCATTAGAACAACGGACGTAACATACACGACACAAAATTGTAATTCACTTTGGAGTAAAGAGACGGATCGATACATTTTTTCTCCTTTCCGAAAAAAAAATATATACTATTTTGGAAATCACCAGTTTTGTTCGCAACCTTCACATAGGCCTAATGTAAAATCATTACCTAAACTGCTGATATGTGTACGCCATTCACTACGTCATAGAATTTGTGCGCAATAATTTTATTTTATTCTGAGTTGAACTTGTTTATTAACACACTTGTTCATTTTAACTTCAGTATCTTAAGGTTAAAGGAATATGATAGGTCTACTGCTGAAGTTCTACTGTTGGAACTTGAACTTCATTTTGGTGTATCGAAACACATGAAGCAAAATTCCGTGAAAAAAGTAACAAGAACTTAATAATACAGTAGAGCATCTATTATCCGAAACAATTGAGGACAGGCAGTGTTTGGATAACTGATTCAATAGATAAAGGGAAGAGAGCTTATTAAAACTGTATCCATGTTAATTTTTAGATTTGCCTGAGAAGTATAAGTGCATTATAAGAATGTAGGCTAAGTTTTAATTTTAATGCTCATTTTTCACAAGTTTGATTTTTTTATTCAAAAGAAATATTTTCTCAAATTTTCGTATAGAAAAGTAAATTTTATATGCCTATTTATTTAGTAGCCTCACAGAATGTTTTCGTAAATCTAATATACCGTATATATGTATTACTGAAGATAGTGTTTTGAAAATTTTAAAAATATTCGCATGGAAATTGTTTGTAAGGAAATGAATTAACAAAGCAACTACTGTTACATCATAAGCAAAAGATACGTGCCCATGTGTTGTAAAAATGTCAGCTCTATAGCTTCAGCAGATTTCGAGAAAATAATTTAATATTCTGATGATAGGAAGTTGCTCACAAATATCACCTTAAAAGCATAATGCGATAAGAGTTTTGTTATGGAATATTAGTTACACTTAAAACATATACAGCACCTAGGTAACTTTGCTTTGTACTGTAATATTGTTTTGATTAGTTTATTGATTACTTTTGTAAGGCTAAAGATACCATCAATATCAATTCCAACTTATGTCATACTCAATCTCTTTCTTTGGAATATCACTTTCTTTGTGAATGATGTGTTTCATCCATTTAGTGCAGTATAGTTGTAGTACTATGGAATTTATGTGAATATTCCTTCTTAACTCTCTATTATGTTATTAATATTTAAAACACAATTGCAATATTAAGAAATCAGTGTTAGTACTTTTGTTTTACAGACAATATGGATAATATTAAACAGAAAGAAGCCATATAAAAATAACGACATAAAATTTCACTTTCCGTTTGAAGTTTGTGCACCACTGTTTTCTTAATCCAACAGGCTGCTTATTCATACACACAACCCTTCCTTTTTCCATACATAGCGCTTGATTCCCGAACACGATCTCAAGGTCAGAAAAATGCGCTTGCTTTGACATCACTGCTCTACTGTAATAATAATAATAATAATAATAATAATAATAATAATAATAATAATAATAATAATAATAATCAATACTAATAATAAATCTGTAGCCAAAATGTTTCTGGTAATTTTCGATTTTCCAAAAATAATTGGTGTTAACATGTATAATTAACCGTCCTGAAACCGAAAATCGCTTTTTTTTTTAATTTTTGTTTGTATGTCTGTCTGGATGTTTGTTACCTTTTCACGCGATAATGGCTGAACGGATTGCGATGAAAATTAGAATATAAATTAAGTTCGTTGTAACTTAGATTTTAGGCTATATGGCATTCAAAATACGTTATTTAAAAGGGGGGTTATAAGGGGGCCTGAATTAAATAAATCGAAATATCTCGCTTATTATTGATTTTTGTGACAAATGTTACATAACAAACGTTTCTTTAAAAATGATTTCCGACAAGTTTCATTTTTTGAAAAATTTTGATAGGACTGACATTTAATGAGATAAATGAGTTTTAAAAGTAAAATAACTGCCATCTAAGGCGGTGTAATGAAATAAAAAACAAATGACTTAGTCTATAAGGGGCCTTGGACAACAACAATCGAAAGCTATGAAGCATAGCGTACAGAGAATGTTTCTGCGTTTGTATGAAGTAATATCGAAAGCTAAATTAACAGATTTGTATAATCAATTATTATTTCACCATTGGAAAGTGTAGTTTCTCTAGATGGACATAATGCTATAATGTGTATACAGTAACTTCTGAGTGAATCGAGGACTGGTAAGATTAAAATAGTTTCTTATGCACAGAAAACTTGATAGGCTATTCTGTACAATTTTATTCTATGCAAAATTTTGATAGGACTGATTTTGATAGGATATACAAGACTTAAAATAACAATACAATACATTTTCACCACCGCCTCAGATTATAGTGTTGTTATTCCTGCAGTAACTTCTATGTGCAAAATATAAAATTTTTGAGTAGAAAGAAAAAACACATTTATTCGTTCCATGGCAATGGTACATAGGAGATCGTGAATTCTTACATTTTCAAAAGAAATATAATTACATATCACGTATCACTATTTAAGTTATTTGAAGGGTTCAGAACCATAGTGGACCAAGCGCCATTTACTGAAGACGTAGAAAACAAGGGTTAAAATTAAGTAATTAGCCCATAATTCAATGGAAACATATACCAAGTAACATAAAGTATACACATTAAAATTAAAAGATATGTCAATCTTCATTAAACTATGGTTGCATGTAATAACAATAAAAGAAACATGTTAAAGGAATCGTCATTGCACCAATTGTATTTTTTAAATACAATTTAAAGTAAGTAACATATTAAACGATTTATCCTTCTATCAAACACGAATGTTCCCTGGATCAAATGTCCTATTTTAATTATGTAATTACTTTATATTTATTTCTAACGGGTGCAGCGGAGCGCACGGGTACGGCTAGTAATAATGTTTACTTACTTACTTACAAATGGCTTTTAAGGAACCCGAAGGTTCATTGCCGCCCTCACATAAGCCCGTCATCGGTCCCTATCCTGTGCAACATTAATCCAGTCTCTATCATCATATCCCACCTCCCTCAAATCCATTTTAATATTATCCTCCCATCTACGTCTCGGCCTCCCCAAAGGTCTTTTTCCTTCCGGTCTTCCAACTAACACTCTATATGCATTTCTGGATTCGCCAATACGTGCTACATGTCCTGCCCATCTCAAACGTCTGGATTTAATGTTCCTAATTATGTCAGGTGAAGAATACAATGCGTACAGTTCTGCGTTGTGTAACTTTTTCCATTCTCCTGTAACTTCATCCCGCTTAGCCCCAAATATTTTCCTAAGCACCTTATTTTCAAACACCCTTAACCTATGTTCCTCTCTCAGAGTGAGAGTCCAAGTTTCACAACCATACAGAACAACCGGTAATATAACTGTTTTATAAATTCTAATTTTCAGATTTTTTGACAGCAGACTAGATGATGAAAGCTTCTCAACCGAATAATAACATGCATTTCCCATATTTATTCTGCGTTTAATTTCCTCCCGAGTGTCATTTATATTTGTTACTGTTGCTCCAAGATATTTGAATTTTTCCACCACTTCGAAGGATAAATCTCCAATTTTTATATTTCCATTTCGTAAAATATTCTCGTCACGAGACATTTTTTTTATAATAATATTTATTTAATACTATACACTAGAGCTGCATTAGGCATTGCAGCCCGAAAGAGCAGAAGTTCGTGCTCGGGCGCAGTTCAGATCAGTTATACAATCATAATCATATACTTTGTCTTTTCGGGATTTACTTCCAAACCGATCGCTTTACGTGCTTCCAGTAAAATTTCCGTGTTTTCCCTAATCGTTTCTGGATTTTCTCCTAACAAATTCACGTCATCCGCATAGACAAGAAGCTGATGTAACCCGTTCAATTCCAAACCCTGCCTGTTATCCTGAACTTTCCTAATGGCATATTCTAAAGCGAAGTTAAAAAGTAAAGGTGATAGTGCATCTCCCTGCTAATAATAATAATAATAATAATAATAATAATAATAATAATAATAATAATAATGTGATGTGAAATGGCTATTATACCTTTGTAAGGTTCTGGAAATCCTTAATAATTGACAGCATAATAGTGTTAGAATGCCATCTCATTTTGGAGCTGATACATGGAGGAAGAACTCGTAGTGAAAATGTTGGAAATAGGCTACAAGCTATTCCTTCGAGTTACACGTCCAAGACCTGTGGGGCTACCGCGACTTTTGACAAGATTGAGTGGAGCTCATCTGGAATGAGTGTTGTGGAAGCGAGCGACCTTGTCGTGTCGTACACACACACACGCACAAGTAGCTAGCGTGTCGGCAGCACGTGGCCTGCTATATGTTCAAGAAGAAAAGGTAAGAATGACACAAAGAAAAAGATAAAAAAAAGCCTATAAAAAAGGTAAAGGAAGTAGGAAATAAAAAATTAAAAACAAGCAAAAGGAAAAGGTAATGGAAAAATTGGGAAATAAGGAAGGAGGAAAATAAATCAGGAATGGAAGGAGAGAGGAAAGAAGAAAGAAGATGTAAAAGAAAAAAATATGTAGTGGAGAGAATGGAGGAATGAAAAATGATGGTAGATGGACACAGAAAATAAAGAAGAAATATTGATAATAAAAAAAAGATAATATAAAAATAAATGGAGAAATGAAAAGGAGAAAGAAATTATGAGATTAACAATGAAATAGAGAAGGAAGAAAGAAGGAGACAAAAATTAAGAAAATTAATTAGGGGAATATAAGGTAAGAGATATGAGGCAAGACGGTAAAATATAGAGAACTGTATAATTTTGAAAGGAAGATTAATTTCAGTAAATGAGAATCACAGTGATGGGATAGTAATTTATTTATGCGAAATAAACTTTAATTAGTTGTACGAAATATGCATGACGTGGTGTGAAAAAGAAGCAAAAACAATATGTGTTTGTTTTCCTCTAATTCGTATATTAATGTAAGACAGACATAAAAAGCATGATGAGAAGAATAGAGTTATAAAAATCAAAAACAGAGAATGAATAATTACCTAGGCGTACATTACATAAAAGACGCCAACATTTGAGTATTCCAACATTTCCGTTTTTGTTAATTTTATAGTTTCACATAGCCTATTACTTCTCTTTTTTTTTCTTTTTTTTTTATCTTTTCTTGTCGTGTTTTTCCTATCTTTGTACATATGTAGAGCCTCCTAAGTCCTGGGACATTTATTGTTTTATTTTCAAAGCTCATATTTTATAAAGATGTTAATGTAATCATTTTACATAACCCGATTAAAGTGGTGTAGCTTTACTGTTTTATATTAATTAAAATTAATTTGTATTGAGCAGTGGGGGATGAAAAAGAAGATGAGGCGAAGAAGAAGAAGAAGAAGTAAAATGCATTATCATCAGAATATTGTTGTAAAACTAGTTGGAACTAATACTTGTGCTTGTATAATATTATTATACATATAATGTTAAAAAAATGAAACAAAATTTATATTGGAAAAAAAATACTATCTACACTTTTATATGGTAATAATTTTTATTGTATTTATCTGATGCATGTAACCTATAAGATAAAACATTGTAATAAATATAAATAGATCATTTTCTTAATTAATAACAGTGCATATCTCCAATAAATGATTTCTTAGCATCGCCACAGATACACTTGATTGTACTTGTCACTATCTCTTGTCACTAGAGAGTTCTTGAAATTTATATTTTCCCCACCATTCATAAAACATTTTTGATACAATACCTCTTGCACAAAAGGGGAGATCTATAACTGAAACTAGATTAATATATTTCAGTATTATTTGTATTCATCCTGGTAATAATGAACAGTTTGACTCGTAGACATTTTGTTTTTGCAGTATTAACTTCCCATGATTGCACGAGAAGATTCGAAGAGAATGGCACTTACGTAGACTTTCGGCTCCCCCCTACTACCATTAACGCATAACACAATGTCAATACGGCGGTTGCTGTCGTCTGCGATACAACGAACTTTTCTGTTGATTTTCGAATTCGTCATTTTTTTTTCGGTTATTATATGCTTATTTAAGTTGCGTTAACGCTCGCTAGTGGTTTTATATTTTATTTTATCCATCTTAATATTTATTTTATTATTGTAAATATTTTTGTTTTATCACTATTATTATTATTATTATTATTATTATTATTATTATTATTAATGAATTGTTTTGTATTACAATCTTCGTATCATTTCTGTCACGATTACTTTATTATTATTATTATTATTATTATTATTATTATTATTATTATTAATGAATTATTTTGTATTACAATCTTTGTATCATTTCTGTCACGATTACTTTATTATTATTATTATTATTATTATTATTATTATTATTATTATTACTATTATTTCTATCTTCAGCATTATTATTTGATCCCTGTAAAATTTATGTAGACTACTGGACTGTACCCGAGCACGAGCATATGCTCATTTCGATTATCTATTCACATGTATTCATTTCAAATGTAAATTGTAAATAAATTTGAATTTGAAATATATATATATATATATATATCGCTGACATGAGGAAAATTCTGAAAAAATTCTGTAGATTACAGTTAGGGCACAAATGCAGATATATGATACTATAATTCGGATATGTGCACATTACGTACATCTTATATCATAAGAATGTAAAAAAATGATATGTTTTATTTAACGACGCTCGCAACTGTCGACATTATATCAGCGTCGCCGGTGTGCCGGGATTTTGTCCCGCAAGAGTTCTTTTACATGCCAGTAATTCTATTGACATGAGCTTGTCGCATTTAAGCACACTTACATACCATCGACCTGCCTGGGATCTAACTCGCAACCTCGGGCATAGAAGGCCAGCGCTATACCAACTGCGCCAACCAGACCGACTCATAATCATATATTTCAGTAGGTTATTTTTACGACGCTTTAAAAACAGCTTAGGTTATTTAGCGTCTGAATGAGATGAAGGTGATAATGCCGGTGAAATGAGTCCGGGGTCCAGCACCGAAAGTTACCCAGCATTTGCTCATATTGGGTTGAGGGAAAACCCCGGAAAAAACCTCAACCAGGTAACTTGCCCCGACCGGGAATCGAACCCGGGCCACCCGGTTTCGCGGCCAGATGTGCTAACCGTTACTCTACAGGTGTGGACCTCATAATCATATATGAAGTATAGTAGGATATACTATAATGTCAGGACTCAGGAGGATATACCTAATATTCATATCCAGAACCTCACTACGACTCAAGTAGTTCAATTTACAGTTAGAAATCTAGCGAACTCGCTAACTCAATGTGACATTGAAAAATTCCTTTGCAGAACGGAAAGTTTTATTTGTTCGGATCAAAGTTCTGCACATTTAAAGGACAAAACTAAAATTATTTCAATAATTTATTATCATAATACAATACTCTCTTAAATTAACTGAAATATTTGGAATTCAATCAATGATTTTCCTAAAACATGCTATCGTATGTTTCATGCAAAACAATTTTTATCTCGAAAAGGAAGCAAAACTAGCAACATTGTATTCAAGTTTTTTGTTTGAAATATCTCAAAGAATAATTGCATCAAAATAATGACATCACATTGTATATCCTGCAATCCTTTTAATTTCCTTAGTTTTTTTTTTATTCCCAACTTATGTTTTTATTATTTCCTTAGCCTATATCAAAATTACTCCCATCCTATTTTAGTTATTTATTCCCCCTTCTCTTTGTTCCTTTTCTTCAGTTCTTCATTATATTCTCCCTTTCTTTCGCCATTCATTTTTATTTATTTTCTACTTTGTTCCCCTTGTTTCCCCGAGTTTCTTTTTGTATTTGTTTTAGCCTTTATCTTCTTTTTTTTTGTCTATTTCACATCTTTATCACAGTCTAGTATATAAAGTCACGAAGCTTGAGTTTATGACGGTACTAGGAACAATAGACTGTGCAGGTACTATTTCGCATTGTCTGTAAAGAGGAGATAGTAGCGATCCTAGTGGTTAGCAACTATCTATGGATGCATATTTACTACATATTGAGCTTCGTGACTGTATATATTAGACTGTGTCTTTATTCTACACTGAATCTTCTTTTACTTCTTTTCGTTCTCTACATTCATTTCTTTCCCTCTCTCTCTCTCTCCTTCATTTTTCTTAAACTCCTTTCCTTTACTTTTATTTTACTTTTTCATTGCATATTCGCTTTCTTTTTCATTTACTTCACTCCTTCTTCGATTGATTGTGTATTTCCTTCTCTCTTTTTATAATTGTTCTTACGTTTCTCTTTTATTTGATTTTTCTTTCTTCAGTTACCATTTCTCTTTTGTTATCTTCTCTCATTTTTGCACATAACACTGATACAATTTAACGTATAAGTAACATTTGATTCAACCTCTACATCAAGTTGATCAAACGAGGTCACAGCATTAGAGTGAACGGCCGACCGTCCAGCGAGCTCGTTCTAAATCATACGAGATAAAGCCAGTCCAATGCCATACGTCACCTGTAATGGCTGTGATATATCGCGCACTGGGCCTGTGACAAAGGATCGATTCCCATTCCTTCATAACAGCAATTTCAGAATGAGCAACCCAGCACTCTGAAAGTGTAAGCTGGGCATAGTTTACTAGAAAGTACGGATATCTTCTTAATGTGAAAAAGAAAACACTAGAAGTTTATAAAAATGATAATATAGTTATAAATCGGCTTGATTTTAATTTTCTTTCGTTCAATATTAAAAAATACAACATTAATCCTTTTTTCTATTAGTCAATAATCTTTGAATCATCTATAGTAATCACAGACCTCGAGTGACATTTGCCAGGACTGTTTTGTGAATAAAATAAAAATGTAAATAATAGCTTTATCCCTAAAATTCGCTCACAAAATGTTAATAATTGTATATCTATGAATATTTACCTATTCAGACATTGTGAAGTTGAAATAGATGAATATCGATTACTGCAGTAAAGAAATTGGATGTTTTTCAGTAATGTCAATCGGGAAAAGCGAAATACAGATTTTTAACAATGTTAATTACATGTATTGCGCTTTTCTCTTGTTATTATAACATGTTAATAATTGTATATCTATGAATACTTACCTATCAGACATTGTGAAGTTGAAATAGATGAATATCGAGTATTGCAGTAAAGAAATTGGATGTTTTTCAGTAATGCCAATCGGGAAAAGCGAAATACAGATTTTTAACAATGTTAATTACATGTACTGCGCTTTTCTCTCGTTATTATAAAAGAAATACATTCTCATTATCTGCTAAAGTCATTATTTAATTTAATTTGAACATTTTATAATATAATTACAAATAATCTGATTAATACGTTAATTAAATTAAATGAACAATTGTTGAAAACGCAGTTATCAAAGCTGAATTAAGGAGTGTCCTTTTTTTTAGATACAATGGACATAGAATTAGAAGATGAAGATGTAGATGTGAAAATAAGATTTCGCAC